>NW_019719358.1:1681921-1743454 GCF_002891405.2 Cryptotermes secundus
GGTCTTTTGCGGACCGCTTATGGAACACCTTTCTCAACATTTTGGTTTTCCCGTTGTCATACAACGCTTCGAACAATTCGTTGTAACCGTAGAAACTCACTGTTAGAATTCCAGTATTGTATTATATTCTGTTGTCTAGGAAATGTTATCCGTTGACCAGCAACGAACGCTGAAATATGTATCTCCTTCCCATTTGCGCCATGATGGATGTTCCGTAGTCCGGCTTTTAGGCAGCACGTCACAGTACTCCTCGACACCCTGTTCTCAAAGACTTTCCGTTTCCGCCCCTCTTTTAATGGAAGAGGGTGAGTTTCACTACAGTTCAAAATTAGAGTTGTATATTTTAATCTTCAGTGAGCAGACGAGAAGATAAAAAGGTTCCAACCGTTTTAAACTGTAGTTCAAAAGTGTGCAGGTTAGGTGCATGGCAGTTAACATCTCTGGAGATGAACGTCTAACATAAACCTATAAAATCACAAGTTTCTTCCGATGAATATGGAATCTAAGTATGCAAGGGATCGGACTTGCTGGAATCATTACTTCGAAAACTAAAACTTTACGTTACGTCGCGTTATAGAAAATCTGAACCAGTCTACATGCGGCAGTCTGAGACTGTAGGTAGAATGGAGGGTAGGTTTTCTTGCAAGGCTAAGGGTTGCGTTGTTGAAATTGAATTCATCTCCCTCCTCATCCCTCTGGCCATGAGTAAGCCCTGAACCCTGGAGGAGGCCCCTGAGACAGAAAGAGACCAAGATCTTGCGCAGCCTGCTATTGGTAAACCCCCTTTCACGCTTCACTTGCCGCAAGGAACTTGAACCATGAATAGCAAATGAATGAGATGAGCGCTGTGCCATGAACTTCGAATTATAGCATTACGAGTGGCAATACGATATGTAACATATCCCCTTCTTAGTTTCACTGTGGCTACTCGAGATTTTGGATGACAGATATAAGGGAATAGGAACCGACGGCCTGGAGCCCGATTAAGTTAAGTACCGTTAAGTTTTCTAGAAGAGTCACTTCTATGGAAACGCTAGAAGAGACCGTTGCGTAGGAAACAACAATCGCTCTATTGTAGTTCTAACAGGAGTATCCATGGTTATAACAGAGGGTTCGTTGCATAGCAGTGGCCGAGGTTATAAAACGGGGTTGAATGCATTCGCAGAGGAGTCTGCTATAAACCGGCAGAGAAGACAGTCCAGTATCGGCCGACACACTGTGTAAGCAGTAACTGTAACACTGCAAGAGTTAATGACGGTAAGGTGTGTAAGGCGAGCGAGGGGAATAAATTCGCTATATCAAACATGGCGTAAATTTATTGGTAGCCTGACATACAGAAAACACGCTACAATATAATATGCTGTTTTAATATTATTATTGTATTGTCACGTGTATTAGTGACTATAGACGGGATTTAGATTGGTGAATAGATTTATTGAACACTCACAGGTCTAACTACAAATAAGTATAATAGTATTGCTGATTTCCACTCCCCTTAAATTGCTGCAAACTCCAGCACTTACTTACTTACTCATGGATTTGGGCCCTTCTTGAGAAGCCACCAATTCTGCAGCTACTCAAAAATTTCCCAGCATTTTATGGAGCCCGAAGGTCCATTACCGTGTTCACAAGAGCCCTCTACTGGTCCCTATCCTGTACCAGATCAATCCAATCCATACCATCCCATCTTATCTCTCTAAGATCCATTTTAATATTGTCCACCCACCTACGCCATGGTCTTCCCACTGGTCTATTTCCTTCTGGCTTTCCCACCAATATCCTATATGCATTCAATTTTATGGAGCCCGAAGGTTCATTACCGTGTTCACAAGAGCCCTCTACTGGTCCCTATCCTGTGCCAGATCAAACCAATCCATACCATCCCATCTTATCTCTCTAAGATCCATTTTAATATTGTCCACCCACCTACGCCTTGGTATTCCCACTGGTCTCTTTCCTTCTGGCTTTCCCACCAATATCCTATATGCATTCCACGCCTCCTCCATTCGTGCTACATGCCCTGTCCACCTCATCCTCCTTGACTTGATCATTCTAATTTTACTTGGAGAAGAGTACAAATTATGAAGCTTATTCGAACTTCAGCACACAAAATTGAATCTTCGATGTCTTCATGTGATACGAGTTTCGTCCGCAATGCCTCCTGCTACTTGCATAGCCCATCTCCATCTCTGCACTTAGTTGTCTGCAGCGTACTTTACTTGCAGAATTATAGACTTTGACCCTCCTACCTCAAATTACCATCTATTGCCTACCCTCATGATTCAGATGTTGGCTGATTGCACTTCCTTTGGTTCTAAGTCATTAAATAAATATGCGTTGCAATGAATATATATGCTTCTATATACATATTTTATTGTATTATACTATATTGGGGCACGTGGTAGCGTAGTTGGTTGAGGCACTGTGCTACAAGCCGGAAGGTCCCTGATTGCAGTCCCAATGAATTTTTTTTAATTTACCTAATCCTTCCAGCCGCACTGTGGCCTTGAGTTCGATTCAGCCTCTAACAGAAATGAGTACCAGGAATGTTCCTGGAGGGTAAAGGGTATCCGGCGCGTAAGGATGACAGACTTACCGCCATCTGTGAGCCGATTGTCTAGAGAAAATATGGGAGCTTCAACGTCTCACAACCCTATGGGTCTCCACGGCCTGTCACAGGGCTACCTTTACCTTTTTTATTATTCTATAGTATACATACGGATGCAGTAGTGTCGCTATGTTGCCGTGCATGATTATGGCAACGTTGTCCTTCAACAGACAGAATCTTCGCACCTAGACGGATCTTGTGTATGGTATGGTATGGATTGAATTGATCTGGCTCAGGATAGGGACCACTGGAGGGCTCTTGTGAACACGGTAATGAACATTCGGGTTCCATAAAATGCTGGGAAGTTCTTGAGTAGCTGCAGAATTGGCGGCTCCTCCCAAAGGACTCAGCTCCATGAGTGAGTCCCTCGGTGGTCATCAACTGTCTTTATTTTAAGGAAGAGCAGTCGTGTAGAAGGGCACATAGAAACCTGTAAATATTATTGCTTTATTATTGATGTTGTAATTTGGTTATGAGTGCGCCAAGTAGAGCATCTAATATGCAATATATGTACGTGTATTAATATACATATTGTTGTATTGTTGTATTGTTATACAACGGCAATGACGTACCTTTATTATAGTTCGCGTTTTTATGCGTTATCTCAGAACATCGTCCCTATCTTTACGGAGTTCGCAGTAAGGTGAATCCCGTGCCATTTAACGGGTGGCTTCCAAAGAATGCATACCTATCTTGAAACGATAAGTTGGCGATATCCAGACCTTTGCTTTCAAGGTGGAATTGCCGTCTTCAAATGCAGTCTTATGTAGTTCAGATGTGCATCTGGTTGTACTTTAAGGAGGAGGAATATAGAGGAATGCTTCAGTTTGTGTTACAAACATTTTCCAAATGTAAAATTTACGAATTTACGTACCTCATTGCTTTTGATGTTCATTTATTGAAGATGCAGTTCTTGAATTGGAATATTTAAAATATAGGTCTATACACGTTTTGTATATCTGATTGTTTAATATCTCTTTATATAAATACTGTATAGGATACCCATGTCTGTGTTTAATGAGTTGAAATTTTATAAGTTTTCATTTTCTTCTCGATTACTGTACCACATTGTCTTTCATTTGATTCACCATTTAAGTATAGAATGAATGTTACAGTGCACTAAATCGAATTAACTTCCATTACGCATAATATAACTTCCTTAAAATGTCATGATTAATTTCTGTTTTAGTAAAAAAAATCTTTTTTGAAACTATTGTTTGGACTTTGTTCGTCGCCCGAGTTTAGTAGCACCACTTCATTTTGGATATTGGCTCTGTTTTCGTCTTCATGTCCTGATATGGAACTGTGGAACCTTACCCCAAGTTTGACAGTCGCTCAACGAGGGCCTATTTTCTTCGTACCTTCTTCGCCTGAAGATGGAAATAAAACCAACTTCCGAAACGTATTGATGCTAATAAGCTTAGACGATGGTCAAAGTAAAAAAAAAATAATAGTTTTAAGAGAACGTCACATCATCATTAAGAGATTTTAAACTTAGCCTTCATAACTTCGTATTAATATCAGCAGCAGATGTAACCAATTCATGTCAACTGACAACTCTTTTACTTTGGAAAAATAAATGTATTTGCTTTGAAGTCTTCACAGCGATTATTATTCAGATTGGGGTTTTCTGTGTTGTGACAACGTGTAGTCTTCTTTCGTAACCTACCAGACCACAGCAGTAACAAATGCGTGAAACTCATCGCATTAAGTAGAATAAGAAATTATTATTCTCTTCACCCATGCATTCGCTCGTCACATTGAAAAGTGGATTTTAATGAGGTACACATTTCATATTATGTATGCATATCTTGTATACTGAGGCGTTAGTAAGAAAAACAGACGAATTTTGGGTTCGAGTATACAGCATAGGAACGATATCAAACAAAATGTTATTTCATATATTTTTAGCGGAACTACCAGATACAAAATTAAAAAAAAAATTCAAATATACGGACTGACGAGCAGACATACCACTTTCAACGTTATTCCTTCATTGCCTGCATGTTTTGGAAAGAACGCATTCACGTCCTGCAGCGTTAGAAATGTTTAATTCCTGATCAGTCTTATAGAATGCATGTTACATTCATTGCAGTAACTTGAACAATCGAAACAATTTTGGAAACCCCCTCCAGTTCACACTAACATTTCTCTGAACGTTGGGTTTTCCTCCTCGCAAGAAGCGTGCAGTCTGTTTCCCACGTGTGTAATGCACTGAAACGTGTAAAGTGTGACATGCGTTATGTGCAGTAGAAGTCATGAAATTTGTGTTACTCTGTGACAGTCATTCTCTTTAAGGGCTGTGCCTGATTCGACTGCTTGGGGTGAGGCGGGAGTCTCAGCCTCTCAGAAGCATGGATTACAAGCGAACGCCCTACAGTCGACTTGAGCGTGCATTCACCGGAATGGAATCATCCCTAATAGGCTTCGGTAATTGAAGCACTCAAACCTACAGTGGCTCATGGAACATGCCGTTGTTCTGCGAAACTAACTTGTACGATAAAATTTGCTGAATAGTAATTTGCACCTGGATGCATTCATTTCTGTAAACGCGAACTGATCTTTATGATTCTTGCTATACATAAAGAACCTTTTCAATTGTGCAAGGGACTGGGATTCGATATTTTTCCTTTTGCACAGCAACGAAACCGGTTCCGAGGCTCACCTAGCCTCCTAGTCGAACAGTGCTGGGATAATTTAGCCGGAGTTGACAAATCAATTCCATCCCGTGCTGGGGTTACGAATGCGTTGAGATATACCTCCATTCCCCTATACGTCTTTATGATATGCTGCTTAATTAAGCATATATACAAATTTCAGTTACATAAATTGTATATTATCGAATGATGACATGGTTATGTATCATGCGGGAAAAGCTGTTTTGTCCTTTTAATTTTCTACTGCAACATTTATCTTGAGGGACTTAGGAAAACTTAAGATTCTCGGTCCCTGCGCTGAGATTCGATAGCCATCTGCTCGATCGCAAAGTCCTCAGTTGAATTGCCTCAGTAGACAATAACTTAAAACCTTCGTGGCTTGAGTCCATAAGCGCACCAAACCGACCGAACGGCCGCCGCTTGTGGACGAAGTTAGTGCCAACTTTAGCGGATAGAGGGTGTCGCGTGGTCAGCGCAACGAATCCCCACGGCGGTTAATTTCGGTTTTCTAGACCGGAGCCGCTGTTTCCTTGAAATAGCTCCTCAATTATCTTCAAGAGGCTGAGTGAACCTCGTTTCAGACCCACCGCTTCTCAGAAAATCTGATATCACCGGGAATCGAACTCAAGACCTCTGAATCTGTAGCTAGTGTCGACATTCCATTACGGAACAGGCGAGGCATCACAAACCATTATGTTCCATCGAAAGTTGCCATGTAGAACTCGTTAGGTCCGGACAGTTGCCAACCTGACTTAGGTTTCTTGTTTTGCCTTACTCCAGTTCCCCCAGCCAAGTGCCAGTATGATGCCTCAAAATAGGACAAGACCGCTTCATCCCCGTTTTCTAATCCTACCATTCACCACCTCATACCTCAGCTACTGACCACGTTTTTAAGTACACTCTGAGTAAGAAACAAATAGAGAAATGTGACTGAACAGTTGCAGGCCCTCCAAATGCGATTCTATCGCGAATTTGAAATAACGTTATAGTCGTCTTCATAATAGACTATCGCGTAGGCTTCTATTAACCCGTTCCGTCTCAGATACTTCAATCGTCTTTTCGGTCGTACAACATTTCTCATTCCGTCTGGTTCGTAATTCTCAATTTTTTGGGGTCAGTCAGTGATTACGTCATTGTAGTCTTGGTTTTTTTCTTCTGAAACACATAATTGTAATGGATTGCATATTGGCGTATTGCGTATGTGACGCTCCCTCAAATTCTCATTACTGCTGTTTCAATTATGCTCCCTTCAGATCTGTTAAGAGTCCAGTTTTCACGTCCACCTACAAGCATTAGAACTGCTATTACCTCATAATATGTAACCTATGTACCCTTCCCAGTTATATTTCTCTTAATATTCTTTGTACTGTTTCAAAAATATGGTCACGTGATTGGTAATCGGATGTATTTAACACTTACATACGTAATTACAAGTAACTTTAGCTCTATCGCAAATTCACACACTCCTCAGTTAACTACAGCACGTAGTTCTGTCTCCTGTCTTCACCAGTCGTTGCCTGGTGATGGATCCTTTGTTTCCGTGTTCACGTCCTTACTGGCCGGCGACTGTCTCACAAGTCGCTCATTGCGACTGATTAACTCGCAGGCTGCCGGCCGTCTCACACCACCCTCCCACACTTTTCATAGCTGTCTCAAGACTTCTCCAATGACGGCTGCTCCGCGTTATACAGCCCCAGGCATAAATAACGTTGAAATGTTATTCTGAAGGTACCTCATTCAGATCTCTACCGGGTCGTCAGCTGTCCAGAATTGATTATCTTCTTATATGTCTTACTTGTTTTCCCCAGGTGATTCCTGGTTAAGTTGCTGATACAGAAATCGCTGTCTTCTGCAATGTGGTGCTGTGTAGTCTGCCATAAGTTGGAATTCTTCATTTACCGCCTTAAGAAGCTCAAATCTCATTTCCATGGTGTAGGCCACGACCACTTCTCTTCATGTGAGCATTCTTCCTACATATATTTGTGTATCGTGTTCTGTCACAGCATAAACCATGGACATGAATGAGTGTAACAGGACGCTAAAATATAACACTGCTTTACAATGAAGTGACGTAACAGTTTTCAGTAATTGTAGCTATTGTCCTCTGATCTGAAACGAAACGGATCATTAACTCTGAGATCAACATTCGTGCTCCTCCCCGTTTTTAGCCTGCTTTCCTGAAGTGGCCTTATGCGATGTCTCCTTCCTGTCTGTGTCTCCACTTCGACGAGAGGAGAGATCGGCCTTCCAGTGTAGGCCCTCTGACTGAGCAGACCTACAGACCTCCTCCACCCACTCAGGCAGGGTCTGAATATTGTTAAACTTGAGGTGTGGTGGGGTGTAATGAGGCATTGCATTTAAGAGGTGGCAAGACATTTTAATTTTTTTTTTCTCATTTTTGAAGGTTCCCAGGCAGTGACCTCTTGTCCTTCTGTGTGAGAGGATGAAGCTCCCAGAAGCGAGAAGGTATGAATCCGAAAGGAAGGAGGTTGAGCCCCGACGTTTTAACTGAATACTCAGACTCAGAGTTACTTTACGACCGGCGGTTTACGGCCAATCAGTTCGTCTTAGCGACAAGCCCCTTGAGACTCACGACCAGTAATTAGTAACTTGCGGTTATAGTCCTTATGTAACATCCTCTCTGACGAAGGGATGGGCCTGTCATTTGCAATTGCTGCTGGTTCTCGCCAGCGCAGTCATTCTCAGATCCGAGTCCTGCGTGTATCACCCTATCGTTGCTAGACAACGGCTCGGTGAACACATTCCCGCGCAACGGAAACACACGCAACAATAGAAGAACTGATGGACACGTCATTTTCTGTGCTGTGAATGTAGTATCGAAGCAAAGCAGGCCATTAGTTCTTCCCAGAAGGTTTGTTGTCTGTAATACATTTTCCATGTTTATATGGTGATGTTCTGAGTTGTGGCACTCGGGAGCCTTGTAAGTGGAGGGACATGCTGCTTCCATTTTCAGAGTCGAAGTGCGTATGGTGAAAAAAATATGTATGAATGTATATATCCAAGTTGTAGGGAAGATGACCACACAGGTCCACGGGTGAGAGAGGAGAAAACCCAGTACGGAATAAATAAAAGTAGACTTCTGAGGTCACCTTTCTGTCTGTGTGTCTCCCTTAACGCTGCTAGGCAACGGCTTGGTGAAAACCTTCGCGCAGCAATAGTTGAACTGTTGGACATGGTGTGTTCTGTGCTGTTCATGTCATGTCAGATATTCGCTATATAGTGAAAGGACTATGACTGTGAAAGTAGGCGATTAATTCTTCCAAGAACTTCTTATTATTTAATTAATTTACAACGGTGTCAATATATAGGTTACATAGCGCCGGATGATAGATGAACGGTGAATTTGAAGATTTTGAAAGAAAGATTCTTAACGTAGGGGTACTATACTGGCACGTTATAAATAGAGTGACGCTTCGTGTATAAAGCTTTGGTAAAAATAAGAATAGTTGGAATGTTGACGGAGAAATTAGCAGGTGAACAGACTTATTAGACACACTGTATGGGGTTCAGTTTTTTAGGACAGTCATTGTACATTTAAATTCTAGCCATTGAACCGCATTCTAGGGGTAACAGTTTGTGGTATTCCCGACTATTCATTATACCCTTTTTACCCACTAGAGTCTGAATCAATCAAGCACACCCACTTCGGAGTCTGCGAATAAAATTGAATGAGATTTCCCGTTCACGAACGGCAAGAATATTAGCAATTTGACGAATGTTCCGCGTTAGTCTCTTTTCAGTGAAATTCAGGATACGAGAATACGTATCCGCATTGCGAAGAGAAATTCTGACTACAGAAAGCTACTTTACATGTTAATATATCCAATCAAGTCAATCTAATTTTCTTCTGGGACTAAAGGACTGGCAGAACATATGATCGGTGCAGTTGTGAACTTGTAAGAAAGAGACCCTCGATAGTCGGTAGGTGAGAGAGAACGAGTCTGAATTTGCTGCAAATGGATTATATATACCATTTAAAGGTTCGGCCACACAGAGCTCTACGTACGCTATGTTCGCTATACGAACAGAAAAATATCTCCCTTTATTGCCAATGTGACTGGCCACACAGACTTCCGTACGCTACGTACGCTATGTTCCCTATGTTAGCTGCGTCGCAGAGTGTACACAGCATACGTAGCGTACGTAGCGAACATAGCGTAGCTCTCTGTGTGGCCGAACCTTTACTCGGTAAGTGTCGTTGTAGTTTCTGGCAAAAGGAAGTAAGCCAGGCTCCCACTGGTGAGATCGCAGATAAATTGTATTTTGTTATGTCCTGAATCAGAAAACATATATTTGGGGAAACGGGATTATCAGGCTCATTCCGTTTTGGTTGAACATTATGCAAGAATTTGCTTATGTACATGTAAAAGAATAAATACGCTTATTCCTTGAAAATCGGTTATATGAGAAGGAAAAAACGAAAATTGCAGATGTAATTTTTTTGCTTTTTATTTTCCTGAGACTATTACAATTAATACTTACGATTATCGGGAGCCGGGATAGCGTATTTGGTATAGCGACTGGCTACGGGCTGGACGACCGAAGGGTCGGAGGTCGAGTCTCGTCAGAGTCAATAATTTTCTCTTCTCCACGTCGTCCAGATGGCACTGGGGCCCCACCCAGCCTCCTACCCAATGGGTACCGGGGACTTTTCCCCGGGGGTAAAGTGGCCGGGGTGTGAAGTTGACTAGTCACCTCCAACTAATGCCAAGGTCAAGAAAAATTGGATCTATTCATCCACTGCCCCATACATCGTGGTGTAGTGCTTAATTAGTTAAGCACAGAGACAACTTTACCGTTTACCTTTTACTTATGAGTATCAAGGACATGGCTTATAACTTCAACTTTCACTACAGATATGAATTAACCCTCTCTCCTTCCCCATCTCATGCTTTTCCGTTTCTCGTTTGGAAACCAGAGAGGTTCAGTCAGTGGTTAAGCGCACTTTATTTATCACCGATAACAGCGATTTCGATCCTAGGTTTGATGCCTTGCATCAATATCTCAGAGAAAATAAACTATAAAATTACTCACGCAGAATAAACGGAACGCAACATTGTGTTGAAGATGTATAGCCAAAGAGGAAACATCCAAATAACAGGAAAATATGTCAGTGAACAGCAAGGTATGGGTCAGAATGAGAGGCGTTGTGGAGCTGATGACAACGGAGAAGAAGACAGACTTAGGTAACGGCGGTCGAGGAGCCTAGCTATATGGACGTCAGGCGTTCTGAAACAAAACGATGAAAGACGAACCATGAAGCATATTATGTGGAAAAAATGAAAATGGAGACGGTGAAACTGTTGCAACCATTAAATAAAAATTACAAAGTCAAAATAACCAAGAAGTTAGAGACATACTTTTCAGAGACTGCAGAGGTTTGATCTACGACCGAAATATTGCGTTTTCTGCTACAATAATATTTAGAATGAAAGGAACGGAAGAAATCCGATAATCCTGGTGAAATAAGAAGTAAGTTCACTTCCACATACATGCATGAGGTAAAACATAAGAATCGAAGAATGTAAGTCGTGTTTCTTGGCTGCCTAAATGAATCTTCGATGTGGGGGCACTGAAATGTATTAAATATTTGTGTGCGACGAATTTGATGGAGTGCCTTAGCCCTTTTACGTTTTACTTACATTATTATATAGCACATATGAAAATTAATCCGGACTACCTCTTCTTGACATTAAGCCGACCATTTGCATATTTCTGCAAAAATATCCTTCCATTGAAAGGGTGGTTCTGGAAAAGGAATGCTGATTCCATATTGAAATGAATTCAAGTGTGTAAGGGTGTTGCATATTTTGAGCCCAGTCCAATATCATGGGGAGAAAGGAACATCTTTGGAGAGAGTTTCCTCCCAATAGTCACGAAATTCTTTATAGTTTTGCAGGAAATTTACTGCGTATGGCGTTGCAAAGCTTGTTTTTGATGACGCATTCTCAACTGCTGTCTGTGTGTACAGTTGCAGAAGCATTGCAGACAGATTCTATACCAATTATACCAGGAAGTCCAGAAACAATATTTTACACTACATCAAGACTTAGATTTATACAGCTCCTCATTGCTCATGCCCATTGTCTTTAGCCTAGGCTGTTTATCCAGAGAATCCGTCCAGGTCCGAGGCTTGGTGTGCATTTTCCTAACAAACTTTTTTTTTACGGTGAGGAGTTGTTAGCCCCACGTCAAACCTCCAAGCTGAAGATCCACCCCTTGTCGGCTGTCCGCGACTGCTCATTCAGTAGGTTCGCAGCTTCAATCCATACCTGGAGAGTGTCTCCTCAATCCGCAACCTGAGGATGCGCCATGCTGTGGTGACAAGGGACCCACCTAACATGTGTACACTTCTCCAAGTACTCGTATAATTAGAGTGATCAATTCAAAGAGGATGAGTTGGGCAGGGCATGTAGCACGAATGAGGAAGACTGATGCGTATAGGATATTTGTGGGAACGCCAGAAGGAAAAAGACCACTGGGAAGACCAGGGCGCAGGTGGGTGGACAATTTTAAAATGGATCTTAGAGAGATAGGATGGGATGGTATGGATTCGATTGATCTGGCCCAGGATAGGGACCAGTGGAGGGTTCTTGTGAACACGGTAATAAACCTTCAGGTTCCATAAAATTCTGGGAAGTTCTTGAGTAGCTGCAGAATTGGCGGCTCCTCAAGAAGGGCTTAGCTCCACGAGTAAGTAAGTAAGTATATATGCTCATGTTCGTGTATACCCTAGTGTGATCTTGAGGAGCATCAGAAACGCTGTCCAAGTATAGGCGACTCGGTCTGTATCTCACGTTTTACTTTGATTACAGAAGTCTGGCGTCTTGATTTCCCGCTTTTGTGACAAAGTTTTAGATCTTTCTGAAGGCATTACTTCTACATTTAAACTCTGTTTCTATATTACAGTGTTATTCTATCTTTAAGTAACGCAAAAGATGGAAATTACCATGTTCGACAGTGAAAGATATTTTCATATGTATGAGTGTGACTATAGACGGGGTTTGGTTTGGTAATCGGATTTATTGAGCACTTGCAGATCGTAACTACAGGTAACTATAGCGCCATGGCAAATTCACACTTTGCAATTCACTACAGCACGCACTAACTCTTCTCATTCTGCTGTATCTTCACCGGTTGTTGCCTGGTAACGGCTTTCAGCCCCGTAGCTTCCTCAGCTTCCGTGTTCACGCACTTACTGGCCGGCCACTGTCTCACAACTAACAAAACTCCTAGAGTTGTCCTGCATATAACACCTCGTCGCGGACCGCACAGAAAACCTCTCTTACAACAGTTCTACTGTTGCAGCACGTATGTCTCACACGGACCGCTTAAAAATACCACTTCCCGGTTACTCCATTGGTGCTTGATACGAATTTGTTGCGATCATTACCTAGCAATTGTCGTTGTTTACAGAGTCATTACCTAGCAACGGTTGTTGTATAACTGCTTATTTCACGGTCGTTGCCTAGCAACGGGACGACATGCCACAATATGGACTGAGGAACAAGACCTTCAGTTGCAGGAGCGCACAGGTTAATGTCTTCGATGTAGTTTGATTTGTTTCATTCTGGTCCGTCACAATAACAATTACAAATTATAAATCACTCCGTCCAATGTGACCTGTAAGTTTTTTACTACATAAAAACTTAACACCCTTACATGTTTCGGTCTCTGTGGACCATCTTCAGAGGGCATACATCACTACAAATAGGAAACCACTATCACATAATTTGTTTACACGCAAAGTACGTACACTTATATGTTACAACACACAGTACACAGAATAGAACATTTCACAAACACAGCAGTTTTCCTGGAATGTAAGTTTTAAAAAATTGTATAAAATTCCTTGATGCTAATTAAAAGTTTTTTTAGATTGTCAATAATTAAAATTCGTANGAGGACGAACACGAGCCTGCATGGTTTACGAATTTTAATTATTGACAATCTAAAAACTTTTAATTAGCATCAAGGAATTTTATACAATTTTTTAAAACTTACATTCCCAGGAAACTGCTGTGTTTGTGAAATGTTCTATTCTGTGTACTGTGTGTTGTAACATATAAGTGTACGTACTTTGCGTGTAAACAAATTATGTGATAGTGGTTTCCTATTTGTAGTGATGTTTGCCCTCTGAAGATGGTCCACAGAGACCGAAACATGTAAGGGTGTTAAGTTTTTATGTAGTAAAAAACTTACAGGTCACATTGGACGGAGTGATTTATAATTTGTCTTCGATGTAGCTTTACCCACGTTTTGCTTATGTAGCGGCTTACAAGAACGGGGCCAGACGTCACATCGGGTGTACTGTACTGCAAATTGTATACTTATTATTGCTAGTGGAGTGGGACTAAGTCCCTTGTACTGCGGCCACTTCTGGCCTATTGTACCCGCCCAAGATGAAAGGTTAGGGTGATTGTGGAGCAATTGGTGGAATGGAGATTGGCAGGGGAAACCGAAGTACTCGGAGAAAACCTGCCCCAGCGCCACTTTGTCCACCACAAATCCCACTTGACCAGAGCCGAGAAATTGTATACTTACTTTCCGATTGTAGCTGTGGGCTTCATTTTATTTATTCTGTCAAAGAAACCGGAAGTGTGGTTAGGAATGAAATTTGAACTGACTGTGTTCTGGTACTGGTGTTTCGTCCAACACAGACATAATGGAGTACATAATTTTAGTCTGAATATGCAAACGAAAGACCTGAGTGTGAATTTGAGGATAATGTTCAAACAGAACTTAAGGAAACTGGGTGTGAGGTTGTGGACTCGATTTAACTAGCTTAAGATAGGGTGCAGTGTGGGTTTTTGTTGGCACAGTAACACACTTTCGGGACCCAGAATGGTCGGCGAAATTACACATACTTTCCAGCTGAGCGACTGTCAGCTTCCCAAAAATTCCCTTCTTCATTCACCTATCTATTCTATAATTTTTATTTGTACAAATGGTCACTTAAACCTTTCTTGATCTCAACGTAGCATATCTACACTGGGATTTCAACGTTTCCGACAGTGTATCCCTGGAACTATCAGTATGTCTGTTCAAACAGTGGAACGAGAGAAAGGACAGGGACGGACGGTCGAGAAGCAAAAGGAAGGAACATAAATGCAGGATATGGTGGTGATCCCGACTAATCACAGCCTAGGAAATTGATATGAGGACCGTCAGCTTAGCTCTTCACTGTCTGCTGCCTCAACCAGCTTCTACCGCAGCCAAATGCTTCGTTCATCTACTGACGTCATGTTCAGCCGAGTGAGTTTTGCATCTCTTATTGCAGATGTTGCTCAGATAGACTAATCCTTTACACTGTTGCAACTTGGACACAACAGGACTAACATGTTCTGAATTCTTATTTAGGAACCTTAATGGATTATTATTAACGCATCGTTGTTATATTTAAAATAGAATAGAAGTTTATTTTCTCCTTAAAATTGTCGTATTTTAATTGAGGTTTACTTAACGATTCTGTTAGTATATCGGACTATATAGAGTCGAATGATAAGATGACTCGTGGATACCTACCCACCCATCTACCCACCTACCTACCACTCGGCTCTACAGCCCTGGGTGAGCCTTGACCTCCTCCACAACCAGTCACCACAACCAGTGCGTGCTGCTGCCATAGGAATGGATCCACGCATGGTGACCCGAGGCTGGTTGTTAGGTTTCTGAACAAAATTCTTTTTACAGGATGAGATTGTTAGCCTCATGCCCAACCCCCAACCTGGAGGACCAGGGTATCTCTCTACCCCTTGACCTCTACGGCATGGGTGACCCTACTGGTGATTTAACTACCGCCGGCATAGCTCTCCAGGTCACATAGTCACGCAAGCCCCACCACCACGGCCAGGTGGAGACATCTTTAGGGGGATGACTCGTGGATAGAATTGGAAACATTGCGGAAGAGAGCGGTCCTGTCCTAATTTGAGATAATATCCCTTCACTTACAATGAAAAATCCCAGAGTAACCGGTGTCCTGGCTAAGACTTGAACCAGTCACCTCCCGGATACAATCCAGAAGCGATCCTGTTTGAGCCACTTTGCCCGACTTCAAAGTGACATTAGGCGAAATGTTGACTGTGGTTGTCAAAACACGTAACATTTCACTTTTCAGTCTTTTCTCTGTAATAAATAATTTAAACCAGTAGCATCCCATTTTTTACGTTCTTTTCGCAGTTTGTAAAGTGAACGCATACTGGAATATTATATCTGTGAGCCCACTTGATTTACTTCCGTAACTACTCAATGCGCTTGAGTTCAAATTGCTCGACGCCACCCCCTTGCCCTTCAAGATGCAGTCGTCAGATTCCGAGGAGAAATTATCGCATCTGACTTGAACGTTGGATTTGGAAACAGTCGAGTGTTCGGTACATGATATTGCTTGCTAATACATGGCATAGGTAACTCCCATCTGAAGGAGCACCTAACATTTCCAAATTACATTCATCACCGCGAGAGGAAACTTTTACGCAAACATTAGCTTTTTTCTAAATCAACCGATAAAATTTCAGTTCCAATTAAGCTGACGTTTCGCGATAATTGCTTTGACTAAGATTGTAAGTGATTAATATAGCAGTTCCCCCCCGATATATAAATATATTTACACTTACTTGTTCTGAGTATGGCTTATTCTTAACTAATTAACCTTATACACTTCACCTCCCACTACTATTCTGCCCTTTAGGCTGGTATCCAATCCCGTTCAGACTCCCTGAAACCCCTTATTTATCCATCGGCTAGACAGCAGTCTCTAAACCCGATCTGTTTTTCCGGATGTTAACTAAGTTAAGAAGGAACTGTTACAGCATTACACCCCAGGCAGTGGACAGTTCCCAACACAATGTAACTCAGGAATTAGAGAGTTGCCAGTACAATATAGCTTAGGTAATAGACCGTTCCCAACGCAGTGTAACTCAGGTAATAGACGGTTAAACGCACACGATGTCTCAGGCGAGAGACAGTTCCCAGTACAATTCACCTCAGCCAGCAGATAAATCCCAACACATACAGAATAAAGGAACTGAAATTTGAAATGCAGACACGCGATAGTGTAGTTGGTTAAGGCACTGTGCTACAAGTCGGAAGGTCGCGGGATCGAATCCGGATGAGGTCATCGGATCTTTCAATTGACGTAATCGTTCCAGCCGCACTATGGCCCCGGGATCGACTCAGCCTCTAACAGAAATGAGTACCAAGAATTTTCTTGGGGAGTAAAGGGCTGCCGGCGCGTAAGGCTGGCAACCTTACTGCCATCTGTGTGTCGATTGTCTACAAAGTGTGGAAGTCTCGACATCTCATAACCCTATGGGTCTTCACGCCTGTCGCATGGCTGGTTTACCTTTACCCTTTAGACACGTTCTTCCCGTTTAAAGGGACGGGTGCTTGTGCAATTAGTGGCACGGGAGCAGTGTTGCAAGCACGCAGATGTGTGATTAGCATTCACTTCTACCATGCTTACATTGGTGAAACGTCACTGGTATCCATCCTGCAGGGAGTTGGGAGGCAGTTCAAGCCATTCTAAACTTTCTAGGTGACAGGATAATAACACAGAAGCTATAGGCAAGGATCGAACTAAAGAAGACAAGCCCATACACAGCCGTCGAGGCTTGTTCCTTTTCGAGTGACAGCAGAATTTAATTGGCTTGTTCTCTTTCCGTTTTCACTTTGGTTTTACTAGATCTTAGACATGCGGTAGGACTCCTTGGGCAGGTGATCAGCTCGTCGCAAGGCCTCTACCCGTACACAAACACAGAAAAACGCACACAAACATCCATTCCCTGAGTGGGATTCGAACCCACAATCCCGGCTTCCGAGCGAGCGAAGACAGTTCATGCCTTAGACCGCTCGGCTACCGTGACCGGCGTAATCACCAACTTACTCGTATCTAATTAGTGGATGGATCGTGAGCACACACGTTTCAGGCAGAAAATACACTGACAGTATTTCAGAATAAGGTGCTGGCAAGCAAATTTTGATTTAAGAGAGGGGAAATAACGGCAGTCTTTAAAAAATTGCATAATGACGGGGGATGCGTAATTTCAATTAGTCGTCGTATATTATTATGGTAATGAAATAAAAAGTACGAGATAGCACAATATGCAACACGAATATCAGAAATAAGAAATTCACACACACCTTTGTTGAAAAAATTGAAAATTTTTGTGAATTGTAGGAACACGTGGGGATAACTTTAAGGAAATAAGACAGAAGTGGTTGATTGGATTCATCTGGTTGCTGTAGTATCCAGAAACCGGTTCCTGTAAACGTACTAAAGAAACGTCTGGTTGTGTAGAAGGCATTTATGACTACCTGAGATGCTATTAGCTTGTCTAGAAAGACCCCGGTCCGTATAGAAAACTCTTGGCACGCATATATGAAAATATGATGAAAATTCGATGTTGTCCTTTCATTCCGTCTCGCTGCGAAACAAGTCAGATGCAAGCTGTCGCGTCTTCATCGCTAATGTAACTTCGAAACCTTCATTACTCAGAGTAAGATGGCGACAGTTTGGTCTCAACTTCATACTGAACCTTGAAAGTCTGTGATAAATCTTACCTCGTCTTTCTTTTCTCCCTTCTGAACATCGATGTTGATTAGTTACTATAGGATTCTGACGATGGTGTATAACACACTGATATATTGGGTTTTTGTACTTCATCCATCGTCCTGGTTTTTAAGATAACTAATAAAAACACGACGTTTCGGAAACAGATCCAGTTTACGAAACGTCGTGTTTTTATTAGTTATCTTAAAAACCAGGACGATGGAAGAAGTCCAGAAACCCAATATATCGATGTTGATCTTTTGGTAGGCTTCAAGGAGAACCTGCGTTCAAATTGCTGCTGCTTCGTTAATTGAACAGCCATACTTGTAAACATGTGTATACAATACATCTGTTAATTAAATGTGATGAAAGTGGTATTAAAGTCTATAATGACTATAATTTTCCCCTTAATGAAGAAGAGCAGTAAACCCAGCAGCAGTAGGAGAGAACACAGTCAGTAGACTGCCATCTCTCGAGGAATATTTTAACCATCAGTGGAAGATTCTCTTTTGCTTTATTTTACATTGGTTCTGTGAAGGGTTGCGTGTCCCTGAGTTCTCAGCCGTAGTCTAGGATAAGAGTTGAATGAGTTAGTGGGCTTCAAAATACCTAGAGTGTGTACGTATAACGTCAGAGTCCTGTACCGATGTTACTTGACCCAGAATGTTCATAAAATAGATTGGGGATTGCCGGGCTATGAACTTGGAGACTGCCCTGTCCGCATTATCGTATCACATTTTGATGTGGGAAAAGCAGTCATCTGAAAAATGTATTTGCCCTTAATACAGATAATCAATCCACAACTTATTCGTGTTATTTTTACTTGCCACGCTTTGAAAATAGATTTCTGTTTGTAGTATTACCGAGGTGTCAGTTATTACAACAGCCACATGCTAGTGGCAATAATACTAACAACAGTTAGAGTATGTCAAGCACATACTTGTATGTGTTTTTCAGACCTCACAAGTCGAGCAGGCACCTATAGCGGTGACTCTCTAGACTTTATGCAGAAGGTGCTCTGTTCGAATCTCTGTACGCTATACTATTCATGGTTTTCCTCGGTCTTCCTAGAGAAATAATGGAATGATTGTACCATTCCCCGTTACACAGAGCCTAGTCCACACAGTGACTTCATCGTTAAGTAAACCACACTCACATCTCGCGCGACTTGCTGATATATAGTTCCAACGTATTCTCATATGTGTTAGTTACTTGTAGACGGGGTTTGGATTGGCGAATCGGTTTATTGGATACTCACAAGTCGTGAGTACAAGTAATTATAGCGTTCTGAGGATTATTGTAACTATAACACACAAAATTAATTCTTCACCGTCTGCTTGCTAGTCCATCCTCATTCCTCAGGCCTCTGGAACTCTCTCGAACTCTGTATACGACTCACGGCTTCTCAGCTTCGGCTCCTTATATAGAGAGCTAGTTCGTATCCATGAAAATTAATTTTGTCACAAATCCGTTGTCAGCGTAACACTCGAAACGTGTTTAGCCAGTCGTTACCTATACACGTCCGTCTTCTCTGATTTCACTGTATCGGTTTTCAGGCGTCATTTCACAGTATTCTGACATCAAAGTAAAATGTAAATGATTCCAGTTCACGTAATACTGATTTAACCTTTCATAAAACTTGTATTATTGACAATCTTTCCTCCTACATAATTTACAGAATTCATATTCTCCTCCACCTTCTTTGGTGATATTGAGATTAAACAGAATATTGGACCGCGACATAGCTCAAGCGGTTAGTCGCTGGCTTCCCACCGCGGCTGCCAGAGTTCGATCCCTGGTCTGGTCAAGTGGGATTTGTGGTGGACAAAGTGGCCCTGGGGCAGGTTTTCTCCGACTACTTTGGTTTCCCCTGCCAATCTTCATTCCACCAATTGCTCCACAAATCACCCTCACCTATCATCTGGGGCTGGTACAATTGGCCAGAAGTAGCCGCAGTATAAGGGACCATGGTGTCTAATTTAATAAAGTGTAAAGTAGTTGGCAAAGCTGTATCTCACAGTCACATTGTAAACTGTTCGTACGAATGTGCATCAAACTTCAAATGAATCTCCCCGAATGAAACTTGTTAAAAAATTGTGAAAATTAAAATAATTCTGATTTCGGAGGTTGTTGATTTATGACGATACCCAACTTTCATGCAGTGCGGAAATGTCTTGAAGAGAGTGTTGAGGAGAATAATTGAGCCTGAGAGTGACTAAGTGATGGAAGAGTAGACGAGATTTTCAGCAACTGACTTCGCAAGATATTGGTGTATGGCGGTACACAGATTTCGTGCAGTGTCGGAATGCCCTGAACAGGTTTTCTGTGAAGAATGTTTGAGTCTAGGGGCGAGGGCATACCAAGGAAACTGGCAACCGCAACGCAACCACAGTTTCCGGCAGCCTGAGTTGAACACATGTTACTGACTGGAGCAGCGCAACTCGCGGAAAGACAGAGAAACTCAACTTCCAGGTAACGGAACATGCCAGTCTCCTCACTAGTATCATCGGTTCTATAACGCGCTTCAATTATTAATTGGTTTCTGAACATGCCAGTCTCCTCACCTAGTATCAGCGGTTCTATAACGCGCTTCAATTATTAATTGGTTTCTGAACATGCCAGTCTCCTCACCTAGTATCAGCGGTTCTATAACGCGCTTCAATTATTAATTGGTTTCTGAACATGCCAGTCTCCTCACCTAGTATCAGCGGTTCTATAACGCGCTTCAATTATTAATTGGTTTCTGAACATGCCAGTCTCCTCACCTAGTATCAGCGGTTCTATAACGCGCTTCAATTATTAATTGGTTTCTGAACATGCCAGTCTCCTCACCTAGTATCAGCGGTTCTATAACGCGCTTCAATTATTAATTGGTTTCTGAACATGCCAGTCTCCTCACCTAGTATCAGCGGTTCTATAACGCGCTTCAATTATTAATTGGTTTCTGAACATGCCAGTCTCCTCACCTAGTATCAGCGGTTCTATAACGCGCTTCAATTATTAATTGGTTTCTGAACATGCCAGTCTCCTCACCTAGTATCAGCGGTTCTATAACGCGCTTCAATTATTAATTGGTTTCTGAACATGCCAGTCTCCTCACCTAGTATCAGCGGTTCTATAACGCGCTTCAATTATTAATTGGTTTCTGAACATGCCAGTCTCCTCACCTAGTATCAGCGGTTCTATAACGCGCTTCAATTATTAATTGGTTTCTGAACATGCCAGTCTCCTCACCTAGTATCAGCGGTTCTATAACGCGCTTCAATTATTAATTGGTTTCTGAACATGCCAGTCTCCTCACCTAGTATCAGCGGTTCTATAACGCGCTTCAATTATTAATTGGTTTCTGAACATGCCAGTCTCCTCACCTAGTATCAGCGGTTCTATAACGCGCTTCAATTATTAATTGGTTTCTGAACATGCCAGTCTCCTCACCTAGTATCAGCGGTTCTATAACGCGCTTCAATTATTAATTGGTTTCTGAACATGCCAGTCTCCTCACCTAGTATCAGCGGTTCTATAACGCGCTTCAATGATTAATTTGTTTCTTAAGATGGCACGAAAGGTTGACAAAGCTGCTAATTTTGTTTTTATGCAGTTAATTGAGCAAGAGTCTGGAATATATGACAAACGCCACTCAGACTATGCGAGGCAGGACAAAACATATATCTTTGGAAATAATTTCTCCTGAGACGAAGGAGTCTGGATCCAGGTTAAGTTCTTTCGGAAAAATATAAGCGCCTCCGTTTAAATTGTCACAGAAGAAATTTATAGTTTTCACAAAATGACTTTCTTACATGGACTACACTGTTAGTTATTTCGTTAGTTAGTCCGTTATAAGAGAGAGGTCGTCCCCAATCTTCGGTAAACAGAACGGCGATTGTGCTCGACAAACGCGGCGACGTCTGTTCAGATATTCTGCAACAAGTACAGCAGCTCAGATCTATAATTTCGCTGGAAATACGTCAAACTTATCAGTCATTCTGTAACAGTTTTCACTTGTAGTTGGAGAAACCTTACGACGGGCTGATCCCCCTTCCAAGGAGACTTATCGGCTGTCTTAGATTAAGAAACTGAAGTGAAACGAAGCGCTTCACAGAAGCCTTAAATTCCAAGCGGGAGAAACATAAATAAAAGAAGTTAGGGAGGCTTATACAAGGCGTTAGGCTAACAGTATCTCAGAAATCACATACACTAATCCCTTGTCGACTTCTGCCGTTGTATTTCCAACAGAATACCGCTGTAGGCCAGGCCAAGCAACATAGTAGTTAAAACAATGGAATCATTCATATTATATTATTTACTTTTAAATATTTTATTGGTGAGAGTTGAATTCCTTGAAGATCCCTGCATTGATGCTGACTTAAAATGGCTGTGCTCACTGTCTTCCTGTGCCAGCGCTACGTTTCATTTGTACATAAGTTTAGATCCGCGTATTCATAAATCTAATTATCGCGATATGCAAAATTGGGAACTTGCAAGTGCTTGATATCTGCGGGTTGCGAGGTAGTTCTATGTTTTATCACTCTCGGGTAGCCATTGATTCACTTCAGCGCCTGTGATTAGGAAAACTGTTAAAAGAGTAACGGGCAATGAGCAACAGTAAGACAATTGTGTTCTCTCTGGATGACCAATCCGTCGCTGTATTTTAAGTTCACATCTCAACGGGCCTGTTCTTTTATCTTACAGAACAACACAACAGAGCACGGGATAAAATAGCCAGTAGCAACCCCCCCTCCATCCTGGGCTCCTCTTTACGTATCGTTCCCAGTTGAGTGTTTCCTCGCTTACAAGCCCCCCCCCCCACCTCGGGTGCCTTACTGCGTCCGTTTCCCCTGTCCGCCGGGACCCATGCTCCATCACCCGCTAAACCCCGGGAGAAATTTCACCTCTCCGCAATCCGTTTACAGCGTCACGGTTCCTTTCTAACCTCGTCCAACACTTCTTTTGTCGTCATCTTCGTCTCTCAGACGGGTGTGAGGGAGAGGAAGAAATCTTGGAGGAAGATTGGTGTTGTGGTAAACGTAGCCTGTAAAGGCCATGCTTCTGTTTAGTACGCTAAACAAGACTCGCATCACTTCGTATCTTGTTCGTAAGCGGTACGTCCGAGGGTTGAGCGCAAAACCTGCATTTTCTATTTTGGTAGAGAGAGACTAGGTGCATTATAATGTTTGACTTATAAAATATTCATAAAATCGCACAGATTTAAATAGGAGGGTCTTAGTCGAGAGAAAGCGAAAGGATAAATAATTATTTTAGACATATTTACATTATTTTAAATATCAGCCCATGCACAGTCTGTCACATTGTTACTGTTTAACTCGTTTACGTTTGATTAGTTTTCCAGTTTTACTAAGAACTGAAATTCTCTGCAGTCTGACAAGTGTACACTTTTATTTATAAACTGACATTTGAGGTTAGCTCTTTCTAAGGGATCCAACAGAATAGGTGTCTCTCCGCTCACCTGAGGACGGAAACAGATCCAGTTTCCGAAATGTCGTGTTTCATAGTTTTTAGAATACAGGACGATGTGCAAAATCCAATAACCCAGCAATTCTGAGTTTTAGTTTAATTTAAACTTATTGACTAATTGACCTCCTCGCTCGCATTCTGACCAGAGGTACGTCGCCTTTGATTATGTGACCCGAATGCCTGGATATTAAGAAAAGAAGAAAACGAATGTAAGGGAGTAGGAAGAAACGCGTTTCCTCATAACTGTCTCAGGGTGCAGAAAAATAATAGATGGACGTATTACAGAAGAGCGTGAACGGAGAAGTTCATGGAGGTAGGCCTAGGCCCACTGGGGCTGTAGTGCCAAGGAAAAAAAAAATTACAGAAGATCTCGGAATGACTGATGACTTGACTATAAAATGAAGCTGCCAGGAGAATTGCGAAGGGCCCTGAGAACCGAATACGGAAACTGCTGTATCAAATCAAAGCAGGGCTCAGTGTGTCACAAGATGATACAAGATGTGAAGGACCACCGACAAAACGGAGAAAATTTTGTTAGAACCGGAACAGGCCAATAATTAAATTCGTGTTGTCTACGATAACAGTGTTTTAAAAATAATCTTTAACATTTTTTTTTTCTTTTTTTTGGAAATATGGAACGGTGTAATGGCCCTATATAAAGCACATTTTGGCGTAAGGACGATGCATCCCTTAGAAAATTGGTACGGCTTCATGAACTACGAATGGCACCATTTAAAGTTCTCGAGTGCCCATGGTTTCTGCTGACCGTCTTATAGTGTATACACTTTTTCACCTTATTCTTCACTTCCACACTACATGTTTCAGCACTAATGTGCCATCCTCAGGTGTCTTTATGCACGTTAAACTACTGTACTGCATGCCATTATGTCTTCATTCTAAAATGACTAAAATCTGTATTCGTCATATATGTCGATGAATTCTAAATAATAAAACTTTTCAGGATTCTTCCTACGTCGCACTCAAACACGCGAATTACGCCAATCCTCTTTTATGTGAGCATTCTTCGTACATATATTTGTGTATCGTGTTCTGTGTTGCGTCTTGCTCCTGTTACTGCATGCGTTTAGAATTCATCGTCCTATATGACGAATACAGATTTTAGTCATTTTAGAATGAAGACATAATGGCATGCAGTACAGTAGTTTAACGTGCATAAAGACACCTGAGGATGGCACATTAGTGCTGAAACATGTACTGTGAAGTGAAGAATAAGGTGAAAAAGTGTTCACTGTAAGACTGTCAGCACAAACCATGGACATGAATCAGTGTCACAGGATGCTAAAATATAACATTCTCGAATGCATATGAAACAAGTTCTGGGAAGAACTAATCACCTACTTTCTTTTTACACTAATTTTCACATCCGATGCGGCTAGTAGAAAGAAAACGTGACGATATCGACAACCGCAAATATACTCTTGTTTAATTAAAAAATTAAATCTTCGTAAAGTTGTGTGCCAAATGTGGGTAATGCGAAAATTGTAAAACACTGTAAATTATTTATATTACATAATTTAAAAGCCGGTATAACAGATAATAGAAAATCTTATTTTTTTAAGTTTTTATTGAATATATTAATATATCTATATGGCTTCTGGAGTGGGGAAGGGACCCCACATTTGAAACTGGCCAGGGCTCCCTCCGATCTCCCTCGGGCCCTGCTCCCATCTACACCTAAGCGGTCTCTCTTTCTCTTGTGTTTCGGACTGAAATTGTATACGCATTCCTCCCCTGAGAGTTAAGATGGCTGGCCCCATCTCACTCTCTAGTGAGGATAATCGTTTACAAAGATCCCTATTGACATGTCTTTTTCTTACACAAGGCTGCGTTTCTTGGTATGTGAGCCACGAACAGTAGCACTGTACAGAACTATGAGGCTTATTTCGGACTCTATCCATCGTCTGGTATATATAAGACAGAGTGATTGAGACTAGCTCTTTCTAACGGGCCCAACTGAGTAGGTCTATCTTCCACCTGAGGACGGAGACAGATCCAGTCTCCGAAACATTATGGTTTTTGTCTTATATATACCAGACGATGGATAGAGTCCAAAATAAACCTTATAGTTCTGTACAGTATACACCATCGTCAGAATCCTTTCAAGTCTATTAATAGTACTGGTGCCATATGAAATTGAGGGAGATGTTACGTAGAAGGCAGCTGAATGCTTATGCATCTCAATGGTGTCCTTCTTTGTCTTTGTTTGTAATATTTACTATAGAATAGATAATATTAGAGAATTGCTTGCTGTTTTTTTTGTATGGGGTGATGTTGGTTGGTATCACTCTATTGCATCCATCCTGTGCTCTTTCGATCCCTTTCAAAACTGGAGAGGAATGAGTAGAAACGTCAAACGCAAAGGGAAAACAAACGATGGTGAGTTTTATGTTTTTCTTTTCTAAATGTAACTTTACAAAAGCTTTTGAAGAAACAAAGATTGCTACTGAACACAGAGCAATTTATCAATAGCTGTAAGGGATCAACAGAAGAGAAACAGCAGTCAACTTCCAGTTCGTTGTTATCTTTTATAGGGGCCCAAAGGAATAATGACTTATGGCAAAGCGTCATGATGCGTTAACTGCACTCTTCAGCGGGCTCTGTGTTTCAGTTATGGTTATGCCAATATGTAGATTCCGTAGATTCTAAAGAGTTCTGTATAATACTCGTCCGGTATTCTAGAAACTAGAAAACACAACGTTTCGGAAACTGGATCTGTTTCCGTCCTCAAGTGAGGGTGGCCAACACCCACTCTGATGGGTCCCTTAGAAAGAGCTAACCTCAATCATTGACCCACCAGATTGGGCGTCTCCCTCTCATCTCAGGACGTAAACAGATCCAGTTTCCGAAACGTTGTGTTTTCTAGTTTCTAGAATATCGGACGATGGACAGAGTCCGAAAACTCAGTAGTTCTACAATATGTACATTCCATATTCAATTACCAATAACTCCATTTTTTACCCCTTGGCACTACAGCCCCAGTTGGCCTAGGCCTACCTCCATGAACTTCTCCGTTCACTTCGGTTTTTCTAGATCTTACACATTCGGTAGGACCCCTTGGGCGGGTGAACAGCTCGTCGCAAGGCCTCTACCTGTACACAAACACAGAAAAACGCACACACACAAACTAAACATCCATGCCCTGAGTGGGATTCGAACCCACGATCCCGGTTTCTAAGCGAGCGAAGACAGTACATGCCTTAGACCGTGACCGGCTTCTGAAGAATTTGATGGGATATTTCTTGGAAAATGGCACCGGAAAGACGGAGAGATTCTGAGGATATCAGGACCAGTAGTAGGGAAATAATTGCTATAATGGGAAGATAATGGAACTGGCTCAGTGTCTGTCCAGTGGTGACCTTCGGTGTTAAGTTCTCTGTGTATGTTAATTAATTTATGTGCATTTGCTATTCAGTCTTGGAGCGTTTATATTGTGCAAGATGGTGCTAAGGTAAAGTTGTCCCTGTGCTTAATTAATTAAGCAATTCGCCATGAAGACGCATGGGAGAGTGCATGTATAGATCTATGTATTCTTGGTCTCTTCAGGAGTTGGAACTGAGTGATCAGCTTCACGCTTTACCCCCGGGGAAAGACGAGCGGCTACCAATTGCATAGAGGGCTAGTTGGACACCGGAAGTGGTGTAGTCGCCGTGAAGAAGAGAAAAACCTAACTCCCCTCGGGAATCGAACTCCATCACCTCGGGCGTCCATCCCGTATCGAGTCGCTGTAATTTAGATAATTGTATCTCTGAAAAGTGGACTAACAGGAGAATGATGTTCTATCTACAGCTAACCAGAAGCAGCTTAGCCCTAAGTGCACAATATAGACAACCTTCAGTCGTCATGTTAGTTATTGGAGAGGGTGGGTTTCCCCATGCACTTAGACCAGTATTGGTCCATTGTGCTTCCCTCTATGATATTCTACCAGCCTCTATACCCTACCGATAATGGTGCGTACCATCAGTCCCGCCGAGCAAGCGAGTTCGGCCACTTGCTTAGCGGTGTCTATAATGCTTTCCCCATCTATCAGAGGCCTTAGAGACTATTATTGGGCGGGAAACGTCCTGAAATTTGGCTCAGTGATCTCCATTGGATATATGAGGTTCTTTTACGTGCCGTAAAGTTACGACACGGGACACACAGCTTAAAGTCCCTCACGGAGGACTTGTTCCCTGAATTTTTCCGCCCTTAAAAATTCGACGACCTCCGCCGGGTATTTGAACCCGCGTACCACGAGTCATGAGGTGGGAACGTTACCTCTAGGCTACGGAGGCCGCTTTCAGTTGTCATGTTAGATTAAGATAATTCTCTAAGTCAAGGTGCGGGTACATGCGTCTAGTCTAGAAACTTAATGTGGTTAGTTCTGTCGAAGGTAGAGCTTAGCCGAAGGGCTGAGGAAGTGTGTGCAAACTGACAACGGTTCAGATCCGACCAAGTCCGAGGCTTGAGGATTTCTTTTAATTGCGGATTAGGACACTGCAGAAAACTGACGTAAAAGATACTTTAGTGGCGAGTGTGGCTTTTGGGTTTGTCTGGCTGTGGGAAACTAACGAGGAGGCTACAGTAGGATGAAAACTTGTAAATCCACCCAAACATTCAGACTTTGTGCACATAGTTAGCTGCGTCTCACTAAGCCTCAGAACAAAACTGCATACGTTAAATTATAATAACAGCCGACGTGCTTATCATATCCATGGACATGCAGAGACTTTTATGTTGAAATTAAATTGTTTACTCACATCTGTGCCAGTGACCTGTAACACTGCATCCTGCATCACAATTAAATATTGTCACTTGTGTGAGTGACTATAGATGGGGTTAGGATCGGTAATTGGATTTATTGAACCCTTAAAAATCGTAACTACAAATAATTAATACACTATTGATGATTTAGACACTCCAAATCACACCACACTAATCTTCTCCATCTATTTCCACTGGCCTTCACTAGCTGTTTTCTGGCAACGGATTTATAACACAGGAATAATAGAAGTCTCACTAATATACACACTCCCAATATCACTGTGCTATATCACATGTAAGATTACACAGTGTCTTCTTGGCACAGTCTAATTAATGTTTTATTATTATTCTTGACTGAAATCAATTCCCCTGCTCGGAAGCTCATATCCTGGCAGGCTGGCCTCTCGAAACTCGACTCTCCACTCCACTCTATGCTGATCAATTGAATTCTTCTTTATAACCACTTTGCACCTACCCCACATAAAACACCGTCTTCTATTATCCCGTAATGCTTTAGGCGTGTTTACCGCACCATTGCATAACAACGATCGCGGCGCGGACCACATAGAAAACAGTCTCTCTATTGTTGAGGCTTGTTTACCGCGGGCACGTGTTTATCTAGTCGTTACCTAGGAATGGCTGTGCATGTCACAATAGGTTTTCCTGTTTTGTATCCCTGGCCTGGAACTGCCGTTTAGCCCCCTTTTTTTTAACTTCTGGAGTTTTTTTTATTTAGATAACTTCATTCAACAAGGTCTTTCTTGAAAATTTGAATTCAAGGATTAATTCAGAAGGATGCGGAAGAAAGCGTGCTTTGCCTAATTGAAGCAGCTCTCAGCCACTTGTCTGGAACACTGATGAAATCCTCGGAATACGTACGTGTTAGTATAGCGGAATTTGTATTTGATACGTCATCAGACCTGGATGCTTCGGAGAGCAGGCGCGTCAGTCACTCGACCGAGACATCCCGCCGTCAGTTTATATAAACACGGGGAACTGACACTACGGAAACATGACTACGGTCGTGTCTCTGACATTAGTGGGTTTGTGGACTTGCTTCCCTCATTGCTGGCGACGGCTTCAATTGGTGAATTGTGTATGATTATGTTCCTGAGTGGCAGATGCAGACTTATGGTGGTGATTTGCAAGGAGCGAGACCCGTCCCAGTATAGAGCCACAAACAGTTTGAAAAGAAGGACAATTCAGTTATATACATGGAGCCACACTTACGAATATAATTTTTTTCCCTTAGCACTACACCCCCAGTGGGCCTAGGCCTACCTCCATGAACTCCGTTCACTTCGGTTTTTCTAGATCTTACACATTCGGTAGGACTCCTTGGGCGGGTGTTCAGCTCGTCGCAAGGCCTCTACCTGTATACAAACACAGAAAAAGGCACACACACAAACTAAACATCAATGCCCTGAGTGGGATTCGAACCCACGATCCCGGTTTCCAAGCGAGCGAAGACAGTACATGCCTTAGACCGCTCGGCTATCGTGACCGGCACGAATGTAATTTACGTTCCTGGAATTAAGTGATCATAGACATAGTTCAACCATAGGTTCCCATAACGTCCTAATTTGCCGTAATTTGTACCACAGTCCCATAGACACAATATTGCCATCTATATCAATGTGTAACCTCATATTCACGCCGTCCTGACACCGTTGTGGTGTTACCACAGAGATAATTTCAGTTCGCTTGTTCGAGTCCCAGTGAGGTGGATTTTTTAAATTGACCTAATCCTTTCAGCCTCACTATGGTCCTGGGGTCGACCCAGCCCCTAACAAAAATGAGTACCATGAATCTTCCTGGGGGGTAAAGGGCGGCCGGCGAATAAGGCTAACAACCTTACCGCCATCATTGAACCGACTGTCTAGATAATGTGGGACCCTGAACGTCTCACAACATTATAGCCTCCATGGCCTGTTACAGGGACAGCTTTACCTATGCTTGTCCAATGTTAAGTGCGATCAACTTTTCATACGTATGTGGTTTCTTTGTAGTCTCTATAACGATGCTGTGTCTAAGCATTATAATGTTGATATATAATCAGTAAGGAGTTGTAAAGGATTTAGAAGGAACTGGCCTTCGCCTTATCAGGGAACTTACACGGCATGGAGTAACCAAGTAAACCTACGGGAATCCTCAGTGTGAATATCCGGTGTTCGGCACAGATTCGAAACCAACACCTCTTGAATACTAGTCTACAGCCTCATCGCCGCACCAACTAGCTGAGAAGTGAGGCATTCGTAAAGTATATTTGTCACGAAACCTTAAGGGAAGAAGCCACTGGGAAAATGTGGACTATATGAAAAGATATTGTTAGTGTGTTAAGAAACAGAACGAATGAGAATGAACTGGATTCATCTGGCACAGAACAGGGATCGGTTGTGGGGTCTTATGAAGACGGTAGTGAACCTGCGAGCCCGATGGAAGGCCGGTACTTCTTTATTAGGTAAGTGACTCTCAAGACGCAAGTTCTACCATGCAGTTAATCAATTTGTTAAGTGAGTTTCAGTTTTAGGAAGTTCTCAGATAAGATCACTGAGAGACATTTCATTCAGTTGGCCACTCCCGCTAGAAACCTGTTGCTTACTGTAAAATGTCTGTATCAGATAACGGGCGTCACAATTGCTATTCTTATGCCTTGTAAAGACACTTTGCATTTTATTTCCCACAGTAAGATATCTGTCTTCTGGGACATGACGTTGTGGTGTCTTATGATAATCAGACGTTTCGGAGGAATCTGCTACCTCCATATTTGTGGTATAGGCCTAAGTGGCTTTTCCTCCATGAGAATAAAGTCAACATCTTTCTCTGAATACTTGGTACCTGTCTACTTCACTACGTGGAATCACTTCCCAGAGGACTTGAATTTTCACACTTATCGCAATGAGTGCCTTAAATCTCTATTGTTTTCAATGTTCTGTCGCCCTACATCAAGTCAGGACTCTGGATGGTGTCTTTACAAGAATGGCGCAAGAGTGTATTAAAGTAGTCGTTACAGATAAGTTGATCAATCCGCAGTGTGCATACTTCATCAGCTACAACATACAAGTATATGGACCCATTAACTTGAACACGAAATCTTCTTTGCTTGGACACGCGAGGTGAGGGAATCCTTTTGCCCTCTTTCTTGGTGGTGACCAAGGACAACTATAAATTTTAATTTCTTTCGGGATAGTAGGTTATAAAGTTCTTCAACCTGATTTCTTTCTTGCCATTATCCTGCCAAATGCCAACTCCGGAACTCAATTCTAATTCCAGCTATGCGAGATCCTCGTTATATAACCTCGGGACCACCACCACTGAAAACACCGTTTCCTGTATTGTTGTATATTGATTCACTGCTGCATAAATGTGTTTACCGCAGCGTTACATAGCAACGCGTGCGGCGCGAACCACAGAAAATACAGCTCTTCTATTGTTGATCGCGTTCGCTACCTCTGGAATGTGTTTACCAAGCCGTTGTCTAGCAGTGAACTATTCCGGCTTCCAGGCGTCATGTCTCAGTACATTTGAAATTATATTACGTGCCAATAGCCTCCTTTTCAAGATGTGCCATGTTCCCAGAATGGCCATCTTGTTCTGTTCTGACCTGGAATGTTTACCAGGGAAAGAAGAAACATTTTCCCAGTGCTTAATTAATTAAGCACCATACCATGAAGACGTATTAGGAGTGGAAGTACAGCTCTTAACATTCTTGATTTGGGCATTAGATGGACGTTAGTAGTCAGCTTCACGCCCATATGGCTTTACCTCCGGGGAAAGATTACCCGGTACCATTGTATAGTGGGCCCCAGAACCGGTCTGGACGCTGTAGATCGGAGAGAAAACCTGTTCTCTCCCGGGAATGATGTCCGACCGTCCAGCGCCTACCCGTCGTTATACCCAGTTATACACCTCATGCACGGTCGCCATTATGAATACTGAAACCAACCCCTGCACATGCGCGTCTCCTGCCTAGACTTTTTTATTTTGAAAGATAAATGTATGTACAAACAAGGCCTGGGCAATGGCCATTCGGCACCCTTATAAAACATCTTATTCTTTAAAAGCGATCTCCCCGAGATGTTTGAATATATCTTCTCTGCCACCTAGACTGTCATGAAGCTGGACTGTGCTGCTTCCTAGTGATACACATAGAAAACCTATTATAGCCATTACAGCTGTTTACTTCCATTTCTTTTTTTGCTTATTTACTGACTCCCCCTCGCATTTCTGATGGAATCCTTTATTTCCGCCTTGTAGGCTCTGTTTAGATTGCATGCAACCCTCTCACGTCGGAGAAGTTGCCTAAACAGCACGGCGGTTGAGTGCTGTCTTTTCTTTCCTGCACTTGTATTGCTCTGTGGTGTTCTCTCCGCTACATAATGCTGAGGAAGTTTCGAAACAGTTGGAGTGTTCTATATCACTCGTAAATAACTGCAGGATGAAACGGGGGATATCGTGTCTGATGATTCGACAGCGTAACACATAATTTCCTGTCTAACATGTTAGCAAATCTGATGTAGACAGTTTTCGTCAGTGTTTTTAATGTCAATTTCTCGTCTTAAGCGAATGGTTTGTTCTTATGAGGAAGCTGGAAAGAGGCGTCAGTCGTCTTGATTGGCTTCATCACGATAGAGACCTGTCTCTCTCTTCCTTCACACGTTAAATCAATTTTTCGAGACGGTCTCCCCCCCAAACACTGACTCAGTTCTGATTACAGCTGCAGTTATGTTCGTTTTATGGCAAGCGCACTTCTGATGGAACTGAACTGATATAAGCACTGTGATTTATTCGGATAGCAGGCAACAAGAATGTGGAGACACACAGTGAGGGAAGAGTCTTTCTTAACGACAGTAATGGGGGTAGTAAAGTAGGGAACAAAACAAGCCGAAGAGAATGACGAAGAAGTAGGTGCAGGAACCTGAGGCAGCACCAGCAGTCGCACTGTGTTAACCGAAGAGAAAAGCCACACAATTTGATAATATAAAGTGTATTTAATAGAAGCTCAATATTAGTTTTAACTAAAATGTTAATTATAATTTTAATTTTAATTTAATACTTATATGTGGGCAGGGCATGTAGCACGAATGGCGAGAAGAGGAATGCATATAATATATTGTTGGGAAAGCCAGAAGGAAGGAAGGAGACCACTAGGAAGACCAATACGTAGGTGGGTGGATAATATTACAGAGATAGGATGGCGTGGTATGGACTGGTTAACCTGGCTCAGTTTAGGGAACAGTGGGGGTCTCTTGTGAAAACGATGATAAAACTTCGGGTTCCGTAAAATGCTGGGAATTTTTTGATTAGCTACACAACTGGCGACTTCTCAAATAGGGCTCTGCTCCATGAAGTTAGTTTAATTAATTTATTTATTACCTGTACTAAATGACATTGGAAGTAGCAATGAGTCAGCTTGTGTGATATGATGCTCAGGGATTGTAACCTGAAGATTAGAACACGATAGTCGAAATGTTTAATTTTTTATTAAAGAACCTGACATCTAATTAATATACGGTGAGAACGACTTTGACACTAGTAAATACTGGCAAGTGAACAGCGTCGCTCGTGTGACGGCTAAACATAATCCGTTGAACCAAATGCACAGGACGCTGTAGTATTACGTATATTCAGTTTCGTTTACTAAATCCGTCACAACACAACTATATTAAGGTCAGTGCCTAGTTTGGCTCTGCTACATGTTTCGGCTATTAGAAGCCATCATCAGGCAAATACATGGCTAACATATATATATGATGTATATACACCACTGAACTGCAGTACTAATAAAATTGGATACGATAATATTAATTATACTAAAATACTTGGCCTAAAAGTACAATGAATTAGATTATATAAGACAAAATTATAGTATAAAACGAGAATAAAATTCTTCGAGTGATGCTTTACATCATCGAGTCAGTCGTTGGTTTTTGTGATTTTGTTGTGTTCCCACGGGCAAATTGGAGTATTATATAGTTTGTGTATATATAATAAACTGTTTTGGAGGCTCGTGATGTAGATGCAGTAATATTAGTGTTAATTATTTAGTCGATGCCTAATCTTACAAAGTATTGTAGCGTGTTTTGTGTGTCACGCTACAAATAAGTTTACGCCGTGGTATTTGATATAGCGAATTTACTCCGCTCGCTCACCTTACACACTTTACAATGATTAGCTCCTGCAGTGTTACAATTACTGCTTACTACAATATCTCGGCAATACTGGACTGTCTTCTTCGGCGGCTTATAACAGACTGACTTCCTCGGCGGTTGATTCCAGACTAACTGTGCGAATGCATTCAACCCCGTTTTATAACCTCGGCCGCTCCTATGCAAATGAACCCTCTGTTATAACCGTGGAGACTCCTGTTAGAACTACAATAGAACGATTGTTGTTTCCTATGCAACGGTCTATTCTAGCGTTTCCATACAAGTGACTCTTCTGGATTCCAGACACGTTACAGTATTTTCCGTTCTGTAGGGAATGTAAACAACGACTGATTTGGTGATGTATGTTAAAAGTCGATGTAAGGGGGGAGGGGGGCGGTAGAGATAAGGTTTATGGGGAAATGGTTCGAATTGTGGGGGGAAGGGGGGTATGACTGTATATTATGTTTTGTATGCATCAATTATTACATCACATATAGGGTTAAACTTTTCGGTAAAATTATCGTTCAGTTACAGATTTAGTTTGCTGGTTTCGTAAATGTGAAATCTTTCGTAAGTATCCAAGGTTCGGCCTTTCTTGCCGATATATAGAACTTCTAATATTTTGTCTGTCGTACTATATCCATGTGTGGTATCCAATGCGTGTTGAGCAACTTTGGAGCTTTGTCCGTTACTTTTTATGTCTCGTATATGTTCTCTGAATCTGACCTTAAAGGTACGTCCGGTCTGTCCTACATATTTTAATGGACAGTTAGCACATTGTATTTGGTAAACCCCACTTAGATTATACTTATCATTTCTGTCGTCATTTATTTTAACAGATGTTTTATGTTGTTTTTTTTCTTATATGAGATACCAACTTCAGAATTCTTGAAAAATTTAGTAATAGATCTGATTTCATGGCCGAAATAGGTAAAGGTGGTCCATTTCTTTTTGTGTATAGTATTTTTTGTGGAGAGTTTTTGTGTTAGTTGTATGGTATTTAGGGGATAGTTACTACTATTTAGTATGTTTCCTTCTCTTTCCATTGTTATGCGAAAGGGGATATTGATTCAATCGATTAATGAGAAAGTTTATAGCAGCTTTTTGTGTTCAAATGGGTGACATGAATCATTGTGGATGAGTAGATCAGTAGTGGTAGTTTTCGGTAGATTCCTAGTTGTAGCTTTTTGTGTGTTTTCTCGATAGATAAATCAAAGAAATTGATGTTATTATTTATTTCTTTTTCCATTGTGAATTTGATATTATGGTGGATATTGTTGAATTCAACAAAGTATTTTCAATGTTGGTTATATGGGAATTACAAATGATGGCTTTTAATAGCCGAAACATGTAGCAGAGCCAAACTAGGCACTGACATTGATATAGTTGTGTTGTGACGGTTTTAATAAAGAAATTCTATATTATAACACAACAGGATGCATGAAATGAAAATTATAAATGCTAGCCAAGCAAGTTGCATATACGTCCCTCGTATAGATACATGAACACGAAACTAAAGCTATTGAACTGCAATGCTAATTTATATTTTAATAAGAAATATGCACTAACAAAAACGAAAGTAAATCCACATAATAAAACTAGGGATCTAAAATCCATCAAAAAATCCAAATAACAAGAATAAAACATTAAATTAAATTTTGGTATACTCAGAAACAACACCTAAATAAAATTTTATACAATCTGCATCTAGAAAATGCAGTTAATAATAATAATCTTATATAATATAATATAATATAGTATAATATTAAATATATAATATAATATATAATATAGTACCTTAATATCGAAGCCATGATTCAACAGAAAATGGAAACCAAATACGACACTCTAAACAACAAAATTAAACAACTAAAAAAAAATAAAGACATTAACAACACAAATAATAACACAGCACAACATACGTTTTTTAAACGTACGATTAATATGACTGACATCATATTTACTGACGATGAATTGCACCCCCTAGACAAAAGACTGAAATATAACCTGCACAAGAAACCCAAAAATTGGATAAAAACGCTAGCCCTTGAAGCTGACACTGCTATAAGAACTATACCTGAGAAAAACCAACCTTATTTGAAAAAGTTAGTAGCTAATAACTTACAAAAATTAATTAAGAAACAAAATAAAAAGTAAATAAAATATACATTCAAAAAGAGCATGTAGAATGGAGCACACTAAAGAACATCAAACAAAAATTAATTAATAGTCACTCAATAATAGAAAAAGCCGAAAAAGGCAACACGCTAATCATTCTAAAAAATAGGCGATTACATCAGTAAACTTGATAACTTCATTAACAATAATAACTTTACTGAGTTTACGGCATTACCAACAAAGTACAACAAATTACATACACAATTGTGAAAACACTTCTATGCTGCTGCTTTCAACGCAGTGATAAAACGATGGGACAAGTGCATCAATGTTGATTGAGGATATATCGAAAAATAAATGTTTTGTCCAGGTTCGAATATCAAATATTTTATTTTTTACATGCATTTGTGACTTATTTTCTGACTCTCCCTCTTATGTTTAACAAATTTCGGATAGTGGAAATCTATGGTGAGGGAATTCCCGGATCTCTTTGCTTGTTGTAGTAATTTCTGCACGTCATACATTACGCGCTAATTAAACTGAACTAAAAAAATGACTATGAAATAGAGCGCTTTAGCGTGCTGTAACTTTGGTAATTATCGGTTTCTTGATATTCTGCGCTTCAGTATCTGCAGTAATAAAGCCAATATAATGTTACATAGTTACGCAAAGTGAACATAGCGCTGCCAGAAACTGAACCTGACCTCTGGTGGAACGACATAACAAATTTGAATATCTAAGAATTGTAACTCACAATTTAGCAGCAGTTCGATGCGTAAAGTGATCAGTCTCTACTCCTAAAATATAAAATGATACAATGTCTAATTATTACATTCTCATCATCAGTTGAGTAGTTTCCTAATTTTAGTAAGTACAGAAGGGAACCCGGGATAGCTCAGTCGGTATAGCGACGGGCTACGGGCTGGGCGGCGGGGGTTCGATTCCCGACAGGGCAGGATATCTGTCCTTGTTTCACAGCCACCAGACCGACTGTGGGGCTCACTTAGCCTCCTCTTTCCCCAGCGTAAAGCGGCCGGGGTGTGAGGCTGACCACACCTCCATCTAGTGCTGAGGTCAAGACTGCTGCAGCTACACATCTAGAGTCCCATTTGTCCGCATTGCGTGGGGCTTAGATAATTAGCACGGGGACAGCTTTACCTTAACCTGTTACTTCGATTTTCACTGATGTGTTCTAAACCACTTTCTTTTTAAGTTTTAAGTTTAAGAATTCTCTATCCAGGTCAGTTGATTTTGCAGTAAAGGGCGTTTCTACAAGTATGTGTTTGAATATTAATGCTTCTCTACCCTTTTGTCAAATCACAGATGGACTAATAATAGTAATTCAATTCAATTCTTTATTATTTATGTGCCGAGTCAACAGCCGGGAGGCCAATTACAGACAGAGCACAGGGTAGATACAAGTAATTACATTATGAACAAACACAACATAAAGTCAAAGACAAATTACAGGCAAGCAGTGAAGGAAAACACAATAATGCAGACTAGTAAAGAAACAAACAATAATAATAATAATTTCATTAACATAATAATAATAATAATAATAATAATCTTAATAATCCGGGTCTGGTCAAGTGGGATTTGTGGTGAACAAAGTGTCGCTGGGGCAGGTTTTCTCCGAGTACTTTGGTTTCCCCTGCCAATCTTCATTCCACCAATTGCTCCACAATCACCCTCACCTATCATCTGGGCCTGGTACAATAGGCCAGAAGTGGCCGCAGTACAAGGGACTTAGTCCCACCCCAGTAGCAAATAACAAAAGAAAATCTAATAATAATAATAATAATAAAACAAGAGACAACACAGAGTATCGATCGAATGGCTGTACTGATAACCGGATTGGCTGACGGAGGATGCCAGAAGAAAAAGAATTATATTCAGCGGGGTCGAAACGAGGGTGAGAATGGATTGGGGCTCGAGGCTTGAAAATGGGCATAATGAAGATAAATGGCCATTCTCTATCCCTTTTCGGGATTCTGGAGCAAGTGTGTAGCGGAAGTTTAACAGCGGCTTGCTAACAGACGCACGGGGCTGCCTCTAAAAATCCGTTTTTTCAAACGTATCAATCAATCGCTTAAGAAACAACAATTAAGCGCTGTGTTGCAGAAGTTGGTGTTCATCCCTGACGTGTGTTCACCTAGCTCAGTCTGCTTTATAGGCTGCACGTTGATGTTCTACCGGAACAGCAATTTTATCATCACCATCACCAATATTGCTAGCATCATTTCCACCACTGCACCGTTTTGACGCATACGAACTGAGTGTGACGACACTGCTTCGTACTAACATTTTTTCGGCTCTTCTAACCTTTATATTCATTATTCACGGTCACCCGTTATAATCTCTCCGTATCCGTCACATTGATTAATAATTTATAGTACATAGTGAAAATCCCCTTTAAAACGTCCATGTATGACACTGTCCGTCAATAATGCAACAAATTGTTCCTTTTTTTTCTTAACTTCCACTTTTAACACATGTTTCGGTTCTAGATGGCTCTCTTCAGGTGTCTTAATGTATTAAAACTGCTACGCTGAATTAATATGCGCTAAAATTACACGCTGTAATCCACTTAATATAATAAAATAATATAAAATCCATGAAAATTTTCATTACTTTTGTGAAATTATGTTCCACATCACAATAGGTTTCGTCTACTTGTTTAGAACTGTATGTTTATCTCGATGTGGTTTTATTGCAGCAGCTTGTATGGTTGTATAAAACCATATTTTCTTGAACTCGGCAGTAGTTGGAGGTGAGTGGTCAGCTTCATGCCCCGGTCGCTTTACCCCCGGTGTAAAAGCCCCCAGTACCCATTGGGTAGGAGGCTGGGTGGACTCCAGATCTGGTCTGGAAGACTTGGATTAGTGGAAATTCTTGGCCCCACCAGGACTCGAACTCCGAATCTTCTGTCGTCCAGCCCGTAGCCAGTCGCTATACCGACTGAGCAGTAGAGAATAAAATGCCGTAAGAGATTTACATCGACACAGGATAATACTTTTAAAAGTTTGATCNGAGCCCCCAGTACCCATTGGGTAGGAGGCTGGGTGGACTCCAGAGCTGGTCTGGAAGACTTGCATTAGTGAAAATTCTTGCCCCCACCAGGAGTCGAACTCCGAATCTTCTGTCGTCCAGCCCGTAGCCGGTCGCTATACCGACTGAGCAGTAGAGAATAAAATGCTATAAGAGATTTACATCGACACAGGATAATACTTTTAAAAGTTTGATCGGTAGTTCTGAAAAAAAAAGCGAAATTTCTCTTTGGTGTGTTATTGAAGAGTAGCAATTCCATTTTTTGTTTGTTTCAGGTAAGGAATGCACAGAAGGGCCGGAAACAGTGGAATTAAGTCTTCCTCCGTTACTCCTGTCGGACTCTGGACTTATTCAGACATAGGAGAGCTAAGGTAAGAATGCTTACAGATATTCAGTCTGCCACCAGATACTGCTTTGAAAGGTGTGTGCTGTTTCACTGACAGTAACGATCGTACCTACTGGGAGCGTCTGAAGGCAGAAATTCTCGTCGTTAATGCATTCATTTTCTTCGGAAGTTCGTGTCGATCACGTTCTTTTATTCTTTCTCACTTCTGCTGTCACTCGGTTCGGTTAATTCCCCACCAGCGACCGTAAAGAGAAATGTGAAATGTATCCAAGTCCTTGAATACAGGTTCACTTCCACTTCTAATGGGAACATGAGTGTTTTCCTCTCATTCTGTTAGTGTTTCCTCTCATTGTGTTAGTGTTTTCCTCTCGTTTGAGTGTTTCCTCTCATTGTGTGAGTATTTTCCTCACATTGTGTGAGTGTTTTCCTATCATTGTGTGAGTGTTTTTCTCTCTTTGAACAAGAAATGACAAGAAGATTACATAGTGATAGTGGGTTGAGATCCACTGCTAGAAAACGACTAGTGGAAACTGAGAATTCTAGTGCGTGTGCAACGGCGAACTGTAAATCAGCAATAGCGCTGTATTAATTGTAATTAAGAGAGATTGTAAACGAAGTGCCAATAAATCCAATCATGAGAACTAGAACCCGTTATTTTCGTCACGCGTACCGCATACACATGGCAATTTACTGCCACTGCGTTTATGAATTGCATTATGAAGAACTTAATTTAATTTAACCTATCAATAACGAACATTAAATAATATTTTTCGCTGACTTTCCTTGTTTTGAACGAATAAAAGGAGGCCTATGAGGTCACCTTGCTGTCTGTGTGTCTGTATCTCTCTCTATCCTCTCCTAACTCCATTGGTAGGCAACGGCTCGGTGAAGACGTTTCCGTGGTAACAAATACACACGAAACATTAGAAGAGCTGTTGGAAGCAGTGTTTTATGCGTGGCTCATGTCGTATAAGACAGACAAATTTTAATGAAAGTAAAGTAGACTATTTGTTCTTCCCAGAACTTCTTGTTTCTATTGAAATTATACTGCAGTATATTGCAAATTATCCTTCAGTTTTCCTGGGGTTTGTTGAAAGTATACTTGTGATTCCTTATGAGGGCCATATAGTATGATTTATTTTCTTATGGTTCAAGGGCCCCTTGTTTGATATGTCTGACACGTAATACGAAATAATGAAATGCCATGAGTAAAACACGAAAGGTTTCTTTCTCACATTTAATTAACAAGAAGGTTACAGGATTATACCGACTCGATGTAGGAAACAAATGCCTCCATTACGTATACACATATGTAAGAACTAACAGCTCCATATGTAGCCAGTGTAGAGGGCAGGTCTGGGGTTTTCAGGTGTGACAATTCGAATGTGAGGTCACTGTGTATTCTCTTTCTTCCTCTCTCTCTCCTCACTCTCTTTGTTTTTAAACTTTGTTGAAACTCGGATGCCTCCCGCGCACCTCTCAGTTGTATGTGTCATGGTCACGCCGTCACCGTCAGTCACTACAAAGAGCTCTCGGTGACGCTGGTTCACTCGCCCCTGCTTGTCGGTTTCTAGCAAGACAGATTTCTGAGCCCCTTGTCCCGTGTAGGGACCTGACTTGGACACCTCTAGCTGTGCGTGTAACAGTCTGCAACACGCTTGTACACTGTGATTGAAGGGCAGCATAATCTAAGTGTACAGAATTGGCCTGGCTACTGACAACAATGATCATAGAGGACTGACTGCTTCAGTTACAAGAACTCAGAAGGAGAGGAATATATTTTTCGTAATGAGGAACTTCGTAATTTGTATAAATTTCTTTATTAAAATCCGTCACAACACAACAAAACAGTTGATGTTAACAGTATTTTGCTACATATTTCGACTTTCTAGAAAGCCATCATCAGGAGAATACACAATTAAAGTGTACTTAAGCTATTGAATTGCATACTATATAATTCAGTGCAATGTTGGATTTTCGACAATATACCATAATATAATAATATAAAACATGAAATACAATAAAAGATAAAGATATTAAACGAGATAAGTTACATAATTAAGATATAAATAAGAATTATACATATAATACGTTCTATTGCGGTAGGTTGTTGGAATCGTAAGGTTACGTCATAGTGTTTTTGCCGACATATGGCGCCAGCTTTCTTGCTTGTATACAAGTATGAAGTGATTAAAATGCTTGGAAGCCCGTTGGTATGCGCGCAATATTATCTGGTTCTTATATTACTTGTTTGAATCGATTATGTGAGAAATGAAGAAGTGTTATTTAGAGTCAGTGGTCAGAGGAATATCCTACACGAAATAAGAAAACGGAAGGCTAATTTGATTGGTCATATCTTACGCAGTAACTGCATTCTTAAAGAAGTTATCGAATGAAAGATAGAGGGGCGGATGGAAGTGACCAGAAGACGAGGAAGAAGACGTAAGAAGATGCTGGATGACCTTGGGGACAGAAGAGGAAATTCTCATTTGAAGGAGAAAGCTCTAGATCGCATTAAGTGCAGGAACTGTTTTGGAAGAGACTGTGGGCCTGTCGTCTGACAGATTACTGATGGATGAATGAATGAATATTATTTCATCGGTACCTCTATTTACCTGTATTATATCCGGTCTGGTAGGAAGGCGGATTGTACTCGTCAGATGCTATTAGAGAGATCGAATCAAGGAGGATGAGACGGGAGGGTGGGCCATGTAGCACACATATTTTATAATCGGAAAATCTGATATAAGACACAACTTGGGGGAGTAAGCCATCAAATCACAGTTGGTGTCGTGTTCCCGGCTTCAAATCCCGCTTTGTCTAGGCTTATTGCTAGTATTGAATTCATATTAGTTCGTAGTACGTGAGGTTGTCAGAGTTTTGTGGCGTTCATTTCAAGTCACCAGCCATTTCCAAGATTAAATTTTGTTACCAAACGCAATCAGATTCCACAAAACTCTCGATTAGGGGAGAGAAAATTAGCGAAAATTTGTTTCGGGAAGCTCTTCTAGCTTGCATGAAAGCCATAACAAAAAATATAGTAAGGCTTTATTGTAAGAAATGAAAGGTAGAATTATTTTATTTTGAAATGAAACACAATACAGAGCTATGTATGGGGATCTAAATCTATCAGTTCTAATTATGAGAAATTATATCAATGTTATAACGTAACATTTCCAAAGGGATCATTGCAGAAAGTGAAATATGAGCTCGAAGCAATATAATACATCAGCTTCTCATCATGAATATAATTTACAGCCCCAAGATTTTCCCTTAGCCCCTTGTTGATCTCACGCCTGATGTAGACGTCAAATGCGTCTATTAATCTGAACCTCTGGATCTTAATGTACGATCTTGTACTTTCAAATCGATGTATAGTCATGTGTGTGTTTCAGGGAGAGAAATGGTGTTGAGGGGTTGAGAAGAAATGACGTCATTACGGAACAGGGGGAGTTATTCTGTGAACCAAGTTTCCAGTAAATTAATCAATCACTGCCGTACATCTACTTCTTTCCTTTCTGTCTCCTTTCCTTATTCTGCCTCTTTCCTTACCCCGTTTTCATCCACATCAGTTACCATCGTCTTCCGGCTTTCTGTCCCTCTCTCGCTTCAATCAATTTCAACAAAAACCTGACGGCCATGTTTCAAATCTGTTATGGCACAGTTCAGTCCCCATAGCAACTGTTCGTTAGGTGCACTGAATCTCATATTCATGTTTGCTATGGTAAGCATTCAGTTCTCTAAACGTTTACAGAACATTTTATTCTGATTGAAAAACCAACATAATGTATTAATGTTAGTGGACTAAATACATTTTTTATTTACCGCTACGGAAATTTTGAAGAAATTCGGATTCAGAATATGAAAAATCAGACCAAAACTGCGAAATCCTTTGATTTCAGAATGGGTTTTGCGAGGTTGTTTGTTTTATTTTGGTTTCTTTAACGACGGGTGATGAAATTTGAGAGGGTTAATTTATCGTTTTATATAAGGCCCATTCGAGGGATGAGAAGTGCGTGTAAAATTTTATACGTAAACCAGACAGGAAGACTGAGAAGTCACTTATAACGTGGGGAAGGTGAGGCGACCGTTTAGGGCCGCACACATCCTTATGACGAAACATTCAGTACTTGTTCATCGCCCCCTGCTTGAAGTGTGGAAGATAGCAAAGTCGTGTACAAGTTCTCGAACTGCACGCTGGTCATACTGCACTAAAATCTCTACTAGTCCAAGTATCTGTGTGTCCGTCAGTGCTCGCTAGAAACGTATCTCAATTGCCATTAATTTTAAAATAATTAAAAGTGGACTCCGTATTGGACAGATTTTCGAAACCAGTTGAATTCAGCAGTCTTCAGAATCCAAAGAAACACACTTCGGAAGCCATAATCAAGTTATAAACTGCTTGGATGAAGAAACATGGGAGGTTCTTTGAAGAATCTCATGAACGGAGGCCCAAACTATGCAGAAAGTGGATCATTTTCTTAAATGATGGTGATAATTACCTTAAAGGCCGGTCACGGTAGCCGAGCGGTCTAAGGCATGTCCTGTCTTCGTTCGCTTGGAAGCCGGGATCGTGGGTTCGAATCCCACTCAGGCATGGATGTTTAGTTTGTGTGTTTGCGTTTTTCTGTGTTTGTGTACAGGCAGAGGCCTTGCGACGAGCTGATCACCCGCCCAAGGAGTCCTACCGAATGTGTAAGATGTAGAAAAACCGAAGTGAACGGAGAAGTTCATGGAGGTAGGCCTAGGCCCACTGGGGCTGTAGTGCCAAAGAAAAAAAATACCTTAAGCGTTGAAGAGCTATGTTCACAGCGTGAAACCATAATATGAAAGTGTAGTGTTGCCGACAGAGTAATAGAATTGGTATAGTAACCCAGAAGTCATGGTTGGTAGCAGAGGGGGGACTGTCCAAAGATGGAGCAATAAGCTGTTAACAGTAAGCTGGACTTGCTGTACATCTGTTAATAATGGGCAAATTCTATGACCACGTCATAGTTCAGGCTGTTACGCAGGACCTTGAGTTCAAATTCGGGTGAGTTCATGTGAGATTCGTGGTGGACGAAGAGGCTCTGAGACAGAATATTCTCCATTTGCTCTATTTTCTCTTGCCACTCATCATTCCACCATTGTTCCATACCGATCTGTGGCCGTCCCGTGAGGTGCAGTAGCTCTGACAACTCCGGACGTTACTAAAATTTTGCTTTTTGACCTCGAGGCTTCATCTCTGAGCCAGCATCTGGCTGGTTTCGGAGAAAGTATCTTTTAGAACGAGAGTAAAATTCGCTTCCTTGCTGCTCCTTACCCATCTTCACTTTCTGTTTCTCCCAATGAAGCAGTTACCTGTTCATTGGTTGCAGATTTCAAGTTGCATATCCATTATTTCACTTTTGCATTTCTGTATTTAGCATCATAATCGTTGATTGGAAGGAAGTTGCCAAAGAGGATGCAGCTTTTTGTGATGGCACAAGTATTGTGAGCGTGATAGTAGTGGATCGCAGATCATGCCTGCGGTGAATCAGGTACACCAACCTAACCTGTAGCGTACGTAGCATTTCCTAGCGACGAATGTGAAACTTCGCATTCATGCGTGCTCATGTGCACCTACGCACTTTCTTGGCTTCACAGGAAAGTGAAGCTACAAACGAAGATTAAACACAGAGTGAGAAACGTGCAGAAAACTATGCAGTCAACGTTGAAGCATATATTTTACGGAAGGAATGGGTTTGTATTTCATCTGATAAATACACTGAAATTATGTAAGATTTGTGGTTTTCACGGCGGTAACTATGAAGAAAGCAGTCTTCTGGGATGTGGCACCGTGTAAATGTGGTGTTAGCCGACGTTTCGGAGGAACGTATCGCCTCCATCTTCAGGGTAGAAGGAAAAAAAAAGAAAATCCCCAAGCGAAAAGACCGTGAGAACCGGTACAAGCAGACTCTTCATGTTTGAAATAGAAAACATGACATGAAAGTAATCACAGGAATTTGCATGTTCATCACAGAAAAATTCAATGGAATTTTAATTAACCTTACATAAAGTGGTAAATGGGTTGTGATATAGGGGGGGGGGTGCTACACATGAATAGTGATAAATGCAGTGACCGAATAATAACTTTGATTTTCATGTTATTATTATTCTATTCTGAAAGTGTTAACATTCCACATTTTGTTGGAACTTAATTAAATGCACGTTTGAGAAGAGAGAGGTCAGACAGTACTTATGTATAACAAGGAAGAAATGAGACAAGAGTGTAGTGCATGACGTGAACACGTACACATGTCCGATAGTGTTGTTAGGACAGTGCAGTTTATATGGCTGCAAATGGCTAGACATGTACGTTTAATTATCATGACGAGGATAAAAAAAAAGATTACAGAAATTTCGGGGAAACCCACTTGGAAACCAACATGGATGTGACTGTAACATTAAGATGGTGAGGTCGTGTGTTGTGTTCTATTGTGTTGTATTATATTGTGCTGTATTATATGGACATGGGGACTGACTTTCTCCAAGCACTCAGACCTCCATTGTATGCCCCCCCCCCGCGTTGCTCGGGCGTTTTAAGAGCTTCGACCTTAGCTGGAACCAAAACCCTCCAGACTGATCCAGACCGGGGCTGTCTCAACGCCCATCGGCTCTACCCATGCAGATCTAAAGTCACAGAGTCATGCGCAACCAGGGTGGACACTCACTGGACTCCTCTGCCCCCTCTCCTACGTACGTCTTCAGCTCGCCGGGGTAGGGTTCACGTTTTATTTGGCTCATATGCATAAGATATGCTCTTAGGGTTACGGGGTTGTATAGTGTGAAACTCATCCTGGTTATCATACTAAATGTATATATTAGTCAAACGCTTGTCTACCTGTCTGTCTATCTGTCCATCCCACCCTGTTTCTCCCGAACGGCGCGCAATAAAGGAACTCTGGTCTGGATAAAAGGAGTTTCACTTGGACAAACAAGCCCGGGAATGTTCTTAATATTGCTGTAACATAAATGAGTTCGAGTCCAAATACTTTCCGACATAATTATTTTTACATGAGGTCACGACGAAAGTGAATATGCAACCACAATGTTACGAGTATATTGATATTATGTTATGTTACGTTATATGAGAACATAACATGTTAATATTAAATTTTACAATAATGTTATATTTTAGCGTCCTGTTGCACTGATTTGTGTCCATGATTTATTCTGACCGTGTTAACAGTGCATACATTTATTCACCTTACTCTTCTCTCTCGCACTACATGTTTCAGCACAAAAGTGCCATCTTCAGGTGCTTTTCGATGTACGTCGAACTACTTCATTGCATGCCCTGTTGTCTTTATACTAAAGTAACTAATATATATATTCGTCATATATATTGATAAATTTTAAATATTAAAAATATTAAAACTGTTCAGGATTTGTCATCCTTATGTCGTATCTCAATACGCGAGTCACACCTATCTTCTTCTGTCGGAGTATTCTTCCTACTTTCGTGTGTGTATTGTGCTTTGTGTTGTGTCTTGCTCCTGTGACTGCATGTGTTTACGCTATAACACAGCGTATTCGAGCAGTTATAAATAGTTTTTTGCAGTAATCCATATTTTAGCGCATTAATAAAGTGTTCTTTATATTGTGTTCCGAAAGTCACAAAAGCGAAGCGTGAGAATCCAGTAGCCTATATGCCTTAAATGCAAGTTACCACCCAGAAGAACAAAAATAGTTTGTGACATTGAAGTGTATATTATCTCTATCGTTACACCATGTATATAATAGTCACACGTCCGTCCGCCTAACAAACGATACTCCATAAGTAAAGGTGGGAGAGACAAAACATGTTCCACTGTTAGGAAATGCTAGCGTTCTGATTCCTAGCAGCTGTCCTTGGAACGTTGGTCGTTGCCTAGGAAATCAACTCCAATCTCCTCAAACATTCCGGCTTTCTGGCGGCACGCCACAATACATACGGGAGTTGTAAGTGACTGAAAAAGAACAATTGTCAGTGACTTTTGGGTGGTCAGTTTTGAAGTCCTATAGCGGAATTTGTTGAAAGGACTAAGGGAAGCCATGAAAACCCTCAGGTTAGCTGGTCCGCAGGCCGAGTTGCTGACCGAATATCAGCACTGTGCATTGCTGCAACAGCAATATCTGCAAGTCAGATTCTTGGCTTTATATATTCCGCTTTCTTCTCTCTCNTATTCTTTTCTTATGCTGTGCCTTCTGGTCGTTGTTCTAATTTCTCCGTCCCTACTTCATTCTTCCAGTACCAGATATAACGTTTTTTGTTTCTTTTCCTATTAATTTAAAAGAAGAAATTTATTTCTGTCGTAATTTTCTCTCGAAAGCATTTGAAAGCCCTTCATTAGTTGTTACACCTCCCCGCGTGCACTTCCACTTCACCACCCCTCTTACACGGTGCCCCTCTTCCGCTGCACCTCGAGGGCGTCTGAGTTACTGGAACATCGTCCTGAATTAAACAAAGGCGAGATAAGGTTACTGAATCCTCCTCTGTTTTCTGTATTTCGTCTTATTACCCTTTCAATTCCATCACTCGTTAAATTATCTTCCAAGCTGATTTCCTCGGCTAGCAATAGTACCCAGTGAACCGTATACAGTTTTGTGGACCCAGGGAACATATTAACATGTAAGAAGTTGTATAATTTAAAGAAGGAAGAAATAGTTGTTGCAGTCCGCCTTCCTACCAGACCAGACATAATTCACAAAATAGAGGTACCGGTCAAATAATATCAAACGTACACAATACTGCGCGCATACCAACGGGTCTGCAAGCATTTTAATCACTTCATACGTGTATACAAGCAAGAAAACTGGCGCCATGTGTCTGCAAAAACACTATGACGTAACATTACGTTTGCAACAACCTACCGTAATAGGACGTATTATATGTATAATTCTTATTTACATTATTATATTATGGTATATTGTCGAAAATCCAACACTGCACTGAATTATATGGTATGCAATTCAATAGCTTAAGTACACTTTAATTGTGTATTTGCCTGATGATGGTTTTCTAAAAATCCGAAACATGTAGCAAAATACAGTTAAACATCAACTGTTTTGCTGTAGAATTAGGGCGAATTTTTATAAAGAAATTTATGTAGAACAACAACAAAATATCAAGCGTGTCTATTTCCCCCAAAACATTCAAGATTATATTTGTATTTTTCCTTCGAATGTAGGTTAGCTTAACAATAATAACATTAATTATATCTTTGTATATTTATTTGTTCCTGTGATTTAAAGAGGTATTATTCGCTGTTGCATTGTCGTGTTGATAGAGACGTGTCGTTTAAAACGGAACCACGTGTGTCTGTACAGAAACGAAATCAGAAGATGTTCTCCCGCTGTAGTGGACTCTTCCATCTTTGGTCAGTCAGATGTTTAATAACTACCGATTTTGACATCAGATCCTGATGTTGGAGGAATAAATGGTCCCCGAAACGCCCGTAATTTTTAACCAACTGACGCAGCTGAAAGGCCGAGAAGATTGTTATCACCACAGCCGACAATACTGGAAATATTATCTTATGCGCTTAGCCTGGGCATGATTCGATCCCAAGACTATACGAATATATAATTTGTATGAGTGTAGTCTTCTCTGACGGTCCATCTCGTGGGCTTCTATAAAAAGATTGGTTTTAAGTGAAAAGAATGAAATCAAATAAATCCATTAATTTGAAGTTATCTTTCATACGCAAGAACATTGGCATAGACGGTTGAGGCCGGAAGGTCGCGGGTTCGAGTCTCGCTGTGGTGGATATTTTTTTTAATTTACCTAATCTTTCCAGCCGCACTTTCTCTGGGGTCGACCCATCCTCTAAGAGAAATGAGTACCAGGAAGATTCCTGGCGGGTAAAGGGCGGCGGGCGCGTAAGGCTGACAACCTTACCACCATCTGTGAGCCGATTGTCTAAAGAAAATATGGGAGCCTCAACGTCTCACAACCCTATGGGCATTCACGGCCTGTTACAGGGATAACTGTACCCTTTTTTTACGCAAGAAAATTATACTGACGTCTAGTTTCATATTTCACGAGTGTACAGGAGAACTTAACAATGGAAATGGGCCGGCATGTTTCTCTGAAAACAGAATAACATGAAATAAATACTGTGAACAGCGTTAGTAATAAGTTCAGATGCACTAGACATGTCTGCATGTTTCGCACTGAATTACAGCAACAGTTTGAAGTTCATTTTAATTAATAAACCTAAGTGTAGAGCTACACGTTTACGTATGAAAACCCGCACAGTAGCTATTTCAACTTCAGTTAATTTCAATTAACGCATTCTACATTCATATTTTGTAATATACGGCATATTAACATTACGGCGAGACACCGTATTGTTTGTTTCTCTGTCCGACATAGAACTCTTGCAACATTTTGAAACAGCATGGCAGCTTACAGTGTGTGACGCAAAACTTCTGATTACTTTCTAGCTAATAATATAGTGTTATTATAAAGTTTCCCAGTCTATTTATATTAAATAAAGTGAAAATAAACATAATATATAAATAAAAGTAACAGAATAAAACGTGAAATAAGTGTTTACAGTACGCAGAATGAAAGAAAGCGATTTATTTCAACCGCAATTTTCTGGAATCGATCGTTATAGCTGAAACAAGGTTTTCTCAGCATTTACGTTGGAGCTGTTGTTTGTCGTTGAATTTACCAGGACGTGGGCCGATGTGCTTTTTGCATGCATATATAATACATATATGTAATATGACTTCCGGGCGGGGTTTTAAACGCGGGGCTTCCAGAATTTGAAACGATAAATAAACTGATACACTTAGATAAAGGAAAACAGCTAAGTGCTCAACCCCTCTATTCCTTGCTCATCAGCATCATCATCATCATCATCAATTTCGTGTTGTCATTATTAGATGTTCTGTGTAATGATAATAATTTGTACATTTTATGTGGCTCATTTTGTGTGGGCCTTTAAAAGTCGACATACTTTTCGGAGTAATATGTCGCCTCCATCTTCTTATTATTCGGCCCTGAAGATGGAGGCGACATGTTCCTGCGAAACGTCGATTGAAAATTTCTTGCTTTTTTTTTCTATTCCTGTTGCTCCAACTTGGAGCATAGGGCATCCGTGAAATTCTTTGTTTTAATTCAGTTTCTTAATCTGAGACAGTTGTTAGGCTCTTTGGACGGGGGTCAGCCCGTCGCAAGACCGCTACCTATCACAGACACAGAATAAACAAAACAGGCATCCATGCCTGGAGTGGGATTCTAACTCACGATCCTAGTGTTTGAGTGGGAGAAGACATTTCATACCTGAGATCGGCTTTCGGCGGACTACAAGCCATTATATCCCTGAAGATAGAAATCTTCGTAACCACCACTGTGAGAACCTAAGATCCTAAAATAGATTACATAAATTTTCTTCGAGAAATTAAGTTAATTTACTAACTATATATTTAAATAATTATTAAGACATTATTAAAGTAAGTTGATGCATAATATGTGACGATCATGTTCTTTAAGTTTATTGTTGTACATCATATGTTGCTTGCATATTGCTACTTGTGCGCATGAGCAGTCCTACCGAATATTTGTGGCTATCGTCCTTTCCTCATACTCCTTTTTCGTTATTGTGTTATTATTTTTACAGTAACATATAAAAGCTTTGCTTAAATTTTCGTTTCTATGCCTTACAGTGTATAAGCATAACCCTGTGTACTAAAATCATTATTATTTAATCTGGGATGGTAAATATTTATGCATCTCCCTGTACGAACAATGCAGTAATCATTGAAGCCTTATGTGTTGGAAGTACGAAATTATAACATAAATCACACAGAGAGATACTTTGTTTTATCCATAAAATGATCCTGTAAGTGTGAGTTCATGTCTGCCTCTCTGTTTTTCCGCATTTTTAGTCTCTGAAATTATTATAGGAACTTGTATAAGTACTTGAACCACTGTTGGTATTGATACTGACAAATCATAATTCTTACGAACACTACTACTAACGATGCCAACGGCAAATACTTTTAATAATCGTTAGAAGGAAGTTATCTCCCACGCAGCAAAGTTAAGTATTACAGATGTGGAAACTCGGATACTAAGCCGCAGAACGAAACTTGAGAAACTCTCTGAGATGAAGTGTGAATCCAGGTTGCTCTCTGCACACCCGAACTAAATTACAGTTCCATAAATCAAAGTTTTATTAAGTGTAAGCCCAGTTGTACAGGAGTGTATTAATTCTCACAAGCTTGAGTGGGGATTGTGGTAACGAGGAAGCGTTTAAACCTTCGTATCTGCGTTGCCTCAAGTACTAACAGGATTCAATATTCAGCAGGGAGTAGGAAATTACAAAGGGGAGAAATACGTTGAATCAACACGAATTTTCTTCAAGCGGGCAAACAGCTCACAATTGTACGTGTTAAAATTCACACTTTTATGTTTTTCCACACTCTAGAATATTTAAGGGACCCTTAAACACAGACACGTATCTCCATTATTTTCGTTTGACTTTGACTTCGTGTTTGTGTCCTTTAAGATACTCAGAATTATGAAAATGAGTTTCAAGAATGTGATTAATTCACTACACAGATGCAAAATCCTTCTGCATTAGCTCAACTATTGAAGTAATTCTTCTTTTATGTAATCCAAAGTTTCAATAATAGATTCATGTCCGGGTCCAGATGAGTTCAGTCCCCGGCCTCTCGAAATTCCATTTTAATATTATTCTTCCATCTACGGCAAGGGTATTCTTTTATAAAATTATTTTGTGTGATTAATATGTTTTATGAAAATACCAATATATTGGTATTTAATTCTAACATTTGATTTGGTTCATCCTGGTCCGTCACACTACCAATATTATGAAGGTTAATTAACACCGTCCAGTATGACTGATGAAATGTTCTCTTCTTTTAAATCTTTTATCCTTGACATGTTTCGGTCTTATAGACCATCTTCAGAAGGATATCAGTACAATTATAAAGCACTATTACAGTGTGTTTTGTGAATATTAATATATACATACAATGTCATCATTGTATTCATTGTGTAATCTAGCGACCTTTGGTAAGAAAGCAAATGATAAGGAAGTAAGAAGTTCGATATAGTCATAACTTAGAGGGTTACGTTCAAGTGCACTTTATGGAAATATATTAACTTAGATTTCCTTATGGCTAGTGGGGTGGGACTAAGTCCTTTGTACTGCAGCCACTTCTGGCCTATTGTACCAGCCCCAGATGATAGTTGAGGGTGATTGTGGAGCAATTGGTGGAATGAAGATTGGCAGGGGAAACCAAAGTACTCGGAGAAAACCTGCCCCAGCGCCACTTTGTCCACCTCAAATCCCATTTGACCAGACCCGGGATCGAACCCGGGCCGCCGCGGTTGGAAGCTAGCCACTAATCGCTTGAGCTATGGCGCGGCCTATTAACTTAGATAGTATGAAAGTTAGTTTTGGAGGACTGCGTCCGGATCGCGGGTCATAGTGTGGGAATTCTAGATATATGAGGAATAAATATAAATTTGAATACGACAGAAGAAAGTCTTAAAGATGAAAGGAAAAGCTGAACAGGTGAATTCAAACAAACGATCGTATTTTATAGTGATTTCGGAATATAAGAGCATGGGATTGTAATCTCCTTGTGGATTAGAGTAATGCATCCAGCGCTCTCATTCACTTAAAGCTGAAGAGCTCGCAGCGACCAGCATTCTAGGGAAAGGAAGCCTGCCTCACGGCTTCTTTATTGTCAAGTTTCCTAACGTCTCTTTTCGGAGACGTAGCTGTGTTGTCGACCTCTTTTGCGATATTGAAACTACCAGCATTGTGTTTTGGCATTCTTTACATCCGCTTCTTTTGCTTTCGAGCCCGAGCCTTCTTTTCTGCAGATGAGTTTTATACGAGAGAGAGTAGTCGACGTATCCCAGGATATATCTACCAGTAATCAGGACACGTCATTTGAATGGATACATTTGGGCGCGTTTCAATAAATGTCCAAACTTCTTGTTTTTATTTGTCCTGTCTTCCGTGACAGTTGTACTCGTGCTGTTTATGTCATCTGTGGTTGAAACGAGGGCAACTCTGCGGTCTAGTGGTCAGAGTTCCTGGCTACAGATTCAGATCTCCCGGGTTCGATTCCCCTCGCTATCAGATTTTCTGAGAAATAGTGGTTCTGGAACGGTGTCAACTCAGCCTCGTGAGGATAATTGAGGAGCCATGGCTCCGGTATAGAAAACCGAAATTAACGGCCCTGGGGATTCGTTGCGCTGACCACGCGACACCATCTATCCGCTAAAGTTGTCATTAACTTCGCCGACAAGCGGCGGTCGCTCGGTCTTATAGTTAGCTTGCGGATTAAAACCACGGAGTTTTTTTTTATTTCACTTCGGAGTCTTAATGTTACACACAGTCGGCTGGACTCCTTGGATGGGGGATTAGACCGTTGCAAGTCCGCTACCCGCAGAAACACAGAATAAGCGCAAACAGACATCCATGCCTTGAGTGGGATTCGAATCCACGACCCCAGTGTTTCAGCGGGCGAAGACTTCATGCCTTAGACTGCGCGGCCACTGTGATCTGCAAAAATATTAATAAAATAAAATAAATATAATTACCAGAATACCCAGTATTTGTACTCGTCCTATTGAGTTCCTCCTTCCGACAGTTAAGATCCCTTCTTTCCATCCGTGTATTTTATTTTACATTCCTTGCAGTTCCTTCTATCGCCGCGCCCAATCTCTCCGATTGCACTGCAAAGGACATTGGACCGAAACGTGAGTCTCAATAAGTTTTTATCAGGCAACAAGATACCCATCACATACAACTGTAGGGATATTGGTTTTCAATTCTTCTATTTCGTTTTATTTTTGTGCCTCCCGGTTCGTTCGGGTGGTCGTTCTTGTCGGCCAGTCTGACATATCTCTGCAGTGAAGTAGATATTAAAGGGGCAGTTGGGGAGGAGAAGAAGAAGAAAAAAAAGAAGGAATCGGTGACTGCGTAACACAACATATCTCCAAACTTCTTTCTTTCAATTGATTCCGCCCGTATATCAAAGAACTTGAACTTTGTCTCAAACGACGACGGAAGTGCGGGAATATATCTGCAGCAAGATAGTGGGGCATGGATATCCTTGATTACAAGAATATCCCCCGGAAAGCGAAGAAGATAAATTAGAGAGTTCTGGTGTTAGGCTCAAATCTTGCCAGGTTACCGGTTATCCCTTGATATTTCTCGTGCTTTTCCTATTTCAGCAGATGAATTTTGGAATAGTAACTTGTCTTCTGACTTTTTGCACCTCCTCGTTGCAATCTGCGCTCTGTAACTTCTAGACTGAATCACTCTAGTTAAATAACCTACGAATAAATCAACCCATAGTTCCTTTGTATTGCTGACTGTTGTGTGTATTACCGTTAAACACAGCTACAGATATGTAAGTTTATCCTAAAAACGTGTTTTATTTACTTACTACACAGAGTGTTTCGTGTGTTTTTCAGGCATCATTAGGAATGTGCCTCATAATGCTTTCTGATTAGGATGCAATTTAGGGTGCCTTTTTGTTTGTTTTACTTTAGGATGGAGGCAGTGTTGTCTTCTAATCATGAAAATTTTTAGAAAACTGCATTTTCATTCTAATTGGTGGACTATTCTGCATTAATTAAATCTGTATTAAGTTAAGATTGCAAGATTACAAACAAAGAGATCCGGCAGAAGGGACACAGTTCAAGTTTTACTATGTGGACAGGAAGTAACATCTGGTACTTTCCTGGAATTCTGTCAGTTTCATCAAAGTCGGAAAGTCTTTGAGAATTTGAGGGCCGACAGCTCGGAACAGCGATAACTTAAAAGTGGGACGGCCGGAGCCTCATCCCCTGATCGTAATGCATCAAGGGGCTGTCAACCTTAGCGTCAGGTCAGCATCTGCCAGAATCACATAGCAAAGCAAGATGACTGGACATTCAAAATTTAGGGAACCTCCTATTTTGGAAACTTAACCAATGGCAGAAGTGGAGGAGTGGATTTCTCCTGGAGTCTGGTGTTCGTGGACCTCAGGATTCAGAGAGAGTGCACTCCACCTCAGGGAGTCTTCATCCAACTTTCGACAAAGTCAGACACAAAATTACGACTACGTCTCTTCCGTAAAAGTATTACAAGTAAGGTTCTAAACAAGTGTTACTAATAGATTCATTTGTATTCAGTGAGCTGGAGGGAATTATATGATTACTAAGTGCAACGGTCTAAAGAGGTGTGTGTGATTGTAGTGAAAGATTCTTCCTGCCCTGCCCGAGCCAGACCCGTATAAGACCCGGGATATGAACTCAGCTCTACAAATTACCGAACAGAACCCAGATACTCCCGTCTTTACCTGCTCTCGCGTACCAGCTCCAACAACCCAAATTCTCCCTTCCCGCCTAACTTCTCGACATCCACGAGAAGAAGGAGGACGGTGATAAGTGGAGCACAACGTAGGATCAAGGAGGACGGTGATAAGCGTGGCGGCCAACGTAAAGGGCCCAAAGAAGTGAGCGGCAACAACTACCGTAATTTCAACATATATTTTTATAGCTTGCTGAACTTTAATGTACAACGAAAGAGCGCAGAAGACGAAAGTGTATATAAGGATTTCATGTCCTTCAAGCAACATATATTCATTTCGTCTAGAGCATTAAAATTATGTAATGCTTAAAACATATTCGTCTATGTTTTTATTATGTAAGATTTGAGGTTTTCACGGCGGTGACTATGAATAAAGCAGTCTTCTGGGATGTGGCACCCTGTAGATGTGGTGTTAACCGACGTTTCGTTTAATAACATCTTCCCATCTACCCCTAGGTCTCACTCGTAGCTCTTCTGTTCAGATTTTATGACTGCAAGTTTATATCGTTTCGTCTTATGTTCTGACAGCAATTGTGTTTGTCGCACGGAGAGCATATCCAGGCATGGCATTTGTAGGGATGATGCCGTTGCGCTTGTTAAGTTTTCAGCTGCCAATTGTCCCGTTCTGCTCAATACATCAGTCATACTGATGTTCTGTAACATGTGTGACAATTTCTAATACTGTGTAGGCTGTTGAAATTAGGATGCTGTTCTTATGAATATTCTCCTTTTATGACACTAGACCTATGAAGTCCAAACAGTCCAGTTTTGCAGGTTTCTCTATCGGGATATAGGCATTCAGCAGGATCTCTTGGAAGAGCGATTACCCATGACAGAACCTCTATACAATACAGGGCAATACAGACAAAGAAAGATGAGACAAACATCCACGCTCCGAGTGGAATTTCAACCACAGATCCTAGTGTCTCTGTGGTACTAGGCAGTAAACAGCTGTTTACTGCCCGGTCTCTGTCATCGGTAACGTATTCTTAAACACAAAGTACCCAGTCTGCAGCCACTTGCTCAAGCTGGTTCCTAACTCGCGGATTTTTCTACCCTGAAGTTTGAGGCGATACATTCCTCCGAAACGTCGGTTCACACAAGATCTACACGGCGCCACATCTCAGAAGACGGCATTCTTGATATATGTACGTCAAATTTGGACTCTTGAGAACAATATGATGACCCTTCGGTTTTCGTAAAAGATTGAGAATTTCTTTACTGACTGAGAGGCCGATGGCGTCTGAACAAGGTCCCTACGAGTATAATCTGTACTGTTATTATGCAACATTGTTTTGCCTTTAACTTAATTTTATCGTCCCTTTTGTTCCAGGTTTTGACGTAACGTGAAATATTACATCCCCGAACTGTAGGACGTATCCCCGTATCCGGAGCGTCTATTCACATCAGTTGTGTGTCGATATTATGTAACAACTTTATCGCCGTGAGCTCTGCCTATTGCCGAGTAATGTTAATCCTGTTCACATATTTCATGACGTCATATGCTAGAACTGTAGTGTTAATTCCAAATATCTTAATCGTTAACCTGCGTTTACCTCTTAACCGTGATTACTATATACACCGCTTTCTGTTAACACAAAGGAACCGTAATTTACGCACTGAGTGTTCGTGTGTTCTATATGTTTCTCAGAATAAACAGTTTTTTTAAATGGCTCTTCCAGCCCATTCAGGGCCCTGGCCTCTTATTCAGTTCCGTAATAATTTTTCACAGACGGTAGGACTACTTGGGTGAGTGATTAGCCCGTCGCGAGACCACTACCTAAACATAGGACAATACAAACACAGAATAACGCATACACTCACCAAACACCCATGCCTTGACTGGAATGCGAACCCACGATTCCAGCGTCCGAGCGAGCGAAGACAGTACTGGCCTTAGACCGCGCGGCTACTGTGACTGGCGAATAAAGAGCGATTACTTTCCTAAACTACAGTAATGACCAGACCATTTTAGTAGAGTCTCTGTATGTTTCTCGTGAGGTGGAAAGGGACTCTGTGCTTGAAGAGACAACCACGTAGTTAATGTTTAAAACAAATATTTATTGTTGCTAGAATGCATACACGGACGAGGTTCAGTCTGACCTCCGGATTGAGCCTGAGTCTAAGTCTTAGCGGTCAGTCGGCCTCTCTATATTGGTATAAAGCACCCATCTCGGGCTTACGACCAGATTTTTATTACTGTCAGGCAGTTTTGTTAATATGGGGCGCTTCCTCTGACCAGAGGACTGGCCTGTCGTTTACAATTGCTTCTGATCCTCGCCAGCATAGTCATTCTCGGGTCCGAGTCCCGTGCGACTTGTAATTATGTTTTTACTGTCTCAGATTCGGGACATTCCTTTTTGTCGCGTCCAAAGACTCGTAGGGAGGTAGAGGTATTGGACGCCGCCTCCGCACAGGATAACCTCCTGGTTGGTCTGAGTTTCCTGTTATATAACGTTATTTCTTATGTCTTCCTTCTGCTGTCTAATAGTGGTTGAGCATAATGCAAGAATGTGTTTACTTACTACGTTCTTAGTTCTGCAGTTGAAATTATATTATTCCCTACGAAAACTTGTTTATTTTTATCTCAATTTCGGTACTATGCAGTAAATCAGTTTTACCTACGAGTAAAAGGATGGAGAAAGTTGCTGCTCTGCGTGAATATTTAGTTTTTGAATCCGTGCTGACGTACTTATCCAGAGCTGAGAGCCCTTCTTGAGTTTCTTTGACGGATGGCGAAAGTAAGACCTTTTACTTTGGAAGTGAATTAGCGGTGTAGTGCGGGAGGCCTGTAGGGGTGGCTGGCTGGCTTTGTGAACTTGATGGAAATGTAGGGGATATAAACACCGTTAGTCGGCCATCAGTCAATCTGCCAGAGGGAGGTCTCCAATGTCAAGTGGTGTTGGGGCGAGGCTTCGGCACCCATTGATCAGCTCATCGATCCTCGGAGTGCACAGAGTTTGCTCTGCAACCCTCATTTTCTGATCCTCGTCCTGCGTACTCAGAGACTTAATCCTTTAAAACATAGTGGTAACTATTTGTGCAACTTTTTATTATGTAAAAGCTGTGCACTTTGTCCACAGAGAGTGTTTATGGGCTTCGTACATTCTCAAAATAAACAGTTATCATAACTTTAAACAACGTTAACCAGATGGTCTTTGAATTTTAGACGGCGTGTTTTCTGTAAGGGAGGGTTCAAATTCTTTAGTATTATCTGTATGGAGTTCATGTTTCATAGGATTACATAGCGGCTGGGAATTGAGTCATGAACTAACTGAAGTTAGGAAAAAGTATTTTATGTCTGTAGGAAAAACTAAAAAATTCGACTTTGAGGTTTTCAAGTTCTATTATGGGGGTTTCTTTTCAGGAATAAATTAGGCACATATCATATCAATTATTTTTATAAACACAGCTGGCAGTATGACTGGCTTCAGAAACGAAAGGTTGGGTATTAACAACAATGAAAGAAACCATCATACCGAAATGCGCTTTATAATGTGACGTGACGCCTGAAGGCCAGAATAGTGGAGCCAGAGGAGACGTACATTGCTAGGCGATGGCTCCGGAAACAAGTTTCCGCGGCAACGGATACGCAAGTAACAATAGAGTAATTGTTGGGAACGACGTTTTCTATTCGGTTCGTGCAAACTGGTTATAACGAAGAGTTCAGTTGAGAATCGGCAGTCGAGCTCTGAAGTTCCAAGTGAACAGTTAGTCGAGAGTTGAACTCTGCAAGGAAGCTGAGAAAATGGCGCTATGGGCCCAGTTAGTAGTCGGGCTGTGAAGAGAAGTACAGTGATATTTGGAGTGTGTAATTCAGTGAGACTGTTACAGTTCCTGTGTTAAAATACGTTGCCAGGAAACGGATAGTGGGGACTGTAATAGACTGAGGGCACTAGTGTGTCTAACAGTGAAAAGTGTAGTTTCGAGTGGTTTATACAAGTGGTCAGTAAATTAAATTCACCATTCCACACCCTGTCTATAGCCACACAGTTACTTACTCGTATTGCATGCATTTAATGAGGCGAACACTGCACACACGTATACTATCAGATTAATGTTTCCTGAACTGAAAACTTCTGGCGCACACAGTCTGATTCTACGTGACTTTCCTGCGTTGGAATCATATGCTCCTTTATAAAGACTGTCTGAAATTAATTGAATATCACATTATTCATTGTAGAAAACAAAGTATTGAACACAACTTCCTATCTCTCTCATGCTTACTACATGCACTAAACATGTCCTAACCCTCGATTTCATTGTCGTATAGCACTTGAGGAAGAGAAGACTTTATGAACCATCCCCTTAAGCACTCCTCTCCATCCTCTGGTTACTTCCTCACCCCTAAGTTCAAAAATCCTTCTCTTCCCTAAACAGACTGCCGAAATTCATGAACCTCTAATCGGTCTAGTGCATGTTACATTGTAGGAGCCGAGTCAGAATCTCTGACGCCGCTGCATCATTGTAAGTTTGGCAGTCTGCCTGTCTACTTCTGGGAACAAATTGAAACTGTGTAAGATTTGAGGCTTTCACGGCGGTGACTATGAAGAAAGCAGTCTTATGGGATTTGGCACCGTGTATATGTGGTGTTAACCGACGTTTCGGAGGAACGTATCGCCTCTATCTTCAGGGTAGAAGAAAAAATATAAGAAATCTGCAAGCGAAGAGACCGTGAGAACCGGTAAAAGCAGACTCTCACGGTCTCTTCGCTTGCAGATTTCTTATATTTTTTCTTCTACCCTGAAGATAGAGGCGATACGTTCCTCCGAAACGTCGGTTAACACCACATATACACGGTGCCAAATCCCAGAAGACTGCTTTCTTCAAATTGGAACTAGTTCGCCAGATATGGGAACGTTGAGTTAGGAGGGTTCAGTTCGAAGAATTAACACGCGAGGGACACATGCCCAAACCTCTGCCTTTGTCCAGTTAAGCTGAGGACTTCTCGCTCTATCGCGAGTCGGCCAGGCCACTGCCGATGTTAACATACCGACCCCTCTTGGGCGACAGTTTCAGTGATGTTACGAACTTCAAAAGCAGTGAACGCGCGCTCAAACACAGAAGGAAGCCTGCTACAAAATTTTATTCAAGCCATTTCTGTCATAAATATTAAGTGCTTGTTTACGCAAGACTGCATATACAGTTTAATAGTGTTCATTATATTTGTATTAAATATATATATGTGTATATACTAGAATGAGTGTTGCTTGCATCTTCCATAGGAGGGAAAGGGGGAAGTGCTTTGACAAAACCCGAATGTCAGACTGTCCTGCTTCAGGCTACACACACATTTACTTACTCACCTACTTGGGCCCCGCCATAGCTCAAGCGGTGAGTCGCTAGCTTCCCACCGCGGCGGCCCGGGTTCGATCCCGGTTCTGGTCAAGTGGGATTTGTGGTGGACAATGTGGTGCTGGAGCAGGTTTTCTCCGAGTACTTCGG
>NW_019719358.1:1743463-1809131 GCF_002891405.2 Cryptotermes secundus
AATCTTCATTCCACCAATTGCTCCACAATCACCCTCACCTATCATCTGGGGCTGGTACCATAGGCCAGAAGTGGCCGCAGTACAAGGGACTTAGTCCCACCCCACTAGCAATAAAAAAATTACTTAATCCGTTTCTTCTTATACCTTGCGGTGTCGACGTTGATTTTTTGTTTCATTTTGATCATTTCACAGACTGTCGGACTCCTTGGACGAGTGATCAGCTCGTCGCAAGGCCTCTACCTAAACAGAGAACAACACGGACACAGAATAAACACATAAACTTTCCAAACATCCATGCCTTGTGTGGGATTCGAACCCACGATCCCGGATTCCGAGCGAGCGAAGACAGTTCATGCCTTAGACCGCGCGGCTACCGTGACCGGCTGTGCTTACACACACACACACACACACTCACTCAGCCCTACGCGCCGGTCGCCCTTTACCCCCAAGAACATTCCAAGAGTATTCCTGGTACTCATTTCTGTTAGAGGCTGAGTGGACCCCAGGGCCATAGTGCGGCTGGAAGGATTAGGTCAATTGAAAAAAATCCATTGACTTCATCGGGACTTGAACCCGCGACCTTCCGGCTTGTAGCATACTGCCTCAACCAACTACGCTACCGCGTGCCCCTACTATTCAGGGTTCAGTTAATTATTTTTTGTGAGTTATTTTATGACTCTGTCAGTAACGAGAGTACGAGTAGGTTGCATTCAGTGGTGGGTTGATAGGTAAATGATGAATCGGAAAGGATGTGGAAGGAAACTGCCATGAGCTAATCGGGGCATCATCCCTGAATCTGCCTGGAGGGACTGGGGAAATCCACGAAACCCTCAGTGGTGGGTTGATAGGTAAATGACGAATCGGAAAGGATGTAGAAGGAAACTGCCATGAGCTAATCGAGGCATCATCCCTGAATCTGCCTGGAGGGACTGGGGAAATCCACGAAACCCTACCGAAGTTTGAAACTAGGGCCCCTGAAATTATATCCCATCCTTTACAACGAGGTTTTGCTGTGCCGAGGACAAGAATACGTGGATGTATGCATCCACTCCCCCATACTTCTTTATGGAGTAGTGCTTAATTAGTCAACCACAGGCACATAATTACTTTTACTTTTTTCATTTTTGAGAAGCATACACGTAACTGCTTAAAGAATCGTACAGTTTATTTTTGGTGCACTTTTATTCTTATTTAAGGTTGTCGTCTTTTCGGTTCTGGTTTTGGGTTTAGAGTAAATTCCGAAATGCCGTTTAGTTTCTTTGCTCCTGTTTCAAATGGCATTAACACGAGACTCTCGGAGAACGCTGCCTTTAGTTATTAAGAGTCTCTTTTTGAAGTTAATTTAGTTCAGTTTAATTCCTTAAAGTACTTGGCAAGAGCAAATTACAAACACTGGCAACACGAAAATGTTGTCAAACAAATAAGATAAGGCCTAAGGAGTCTCAATAAGACAAGTTATAAATTAAATCAGTCCTTATTAAAGAATAAAGTTTGGGAATCAGTCTGGTCACGGTATCCGTGCGGTGTAAGGCATGAACTGTTTTCACTCGCTCGGACGCTGTGATCGTGAGTTCCAATCGCACTCGAGACATGGATGTCTGTGTGGATTTACTCTGTGTTTGTATTGTCCCGTGTTTAGGCAGCGGCCTTGCGACGGGCTTATCACTCGCCTAAGGAGTCCTACCGTCTGTGAAAAATGATTACAGAACTGAATAAGAGGCCTGCGCCCTGAGTGGGCTGGAAGAGCGGTTGAAAAAAAATGTTGGAAGTCGAAACACAGTTCTTGTTGAAGATGCCAATTACGTTAGCATGAGAAACACATCTAGTTGTGAATCTGGTCACGTGATGGTGAACACTAAGTGAATAGTATTTAATGTGTAGTTGATTTCTTTAGAAGTCCCAAAAGGAACAGAGTCCAACTGTTTCTGCGATATAACGCCGTGTGGTCCGCTGAAATTCAGACGACGTTTTGGAGAAGTACATTGTATGTCTCCTCTGTTTTAAAGGTCGAAGGAATAGACAAGCAAGAAACCAGCATGAAACAGGTTCTCCCGAAAAGTGTATGAATTTTCAGCCAACTGTCCCGAAGCTAGAATGTAACTACCACTGTGAGAACTCAAGTCCTGTGTAAAAATTAAATTCTGACCCACAATGTACACACTGCGTCTCCATTACCAAGATCAGCCTGGTAATTCTGTATAGGTAAATAATCGAAATTTATCTTAAAAAATCATATGAAACTCAATCTGCAAGCAAAACAGACTTTGTTTCCCGTTATAGCGAGTGGTATATATAATAACCATTATGCTTTAAAGGGTTTTAAATGTTCATGACGAAGAGGGCACGGAAATACTTACGCTTGCCTGAAATGGGTTTATGGCCTTACTAATATATCCTCTTACTTCACTTATTGCCTTATCTAGTGTCTAAAGGACGAGATTTTCATGGGAAGGGAATGATTGGGTCATGACAGCAAGGGATAACAACAGTCAGGTGTATAATCGGTTCAATCAGATGAGCCGGCCACATAATAAATTTATTAACGGCTTTGGAGTGGGTAGTTAACTCAGCAGTGACTGCGAAAAGCTATAATTATCGAGAACGCCGATTGACTGTGTTTCTGTTTGTCCATAACAGACAACAAGGACGTTATTCACCTAAACTTGGCACTAGATGTTTGATGTTCTTATATATCAGTAGGCCTAATTCATTTCATTCTGGGACAGAAGGTAAATGGAAGCGAGCATTTTAATCGCAAGTATTATTCTTCGGCGTGTTCTCATTATCATCATCATCATCATCATGATTTCAAAGGTGTCAAGGATTAACAATTAAGTTTAGAAAATCAATAATTTTAGACTTTTATAGGATTCCTCACCCATCAAATGGCCGGGATTGCGCAATCAGTATAGCGTCTGGCTACGAGTTGAACGACCAAGGGACTGGAGTTCGATTCCTGATGGGGGTTAGAATCTTCACTTTTTCATATCGTCCAGACCGGCTCTGGGGTCCACCCAACCTCCTATCGAATGGGTACCGGGGGCTCTTTCCCTGGGGGTAAAGCGGCCTGTGTGTGAAGCTGACCACTCATCTCCAACTAGTGCAGAGGTCAAGGAAACGTGGGTTTATACGTCTACTCTCCCATACGTCTTAATGACGCAGTGCTTAATTAGTTAAGCACGGGGACAACTTTATAATAGTCCTCGGATGTGGCATGGCCACAGCTGAAGAACCTGCGACCCCAGGGTCTGAGGAGACCGACGCTATACGCGTGGTACCCTGCGCGAAGGCTTTAAACGTGTCACGTTCCCATCCATTAGACTTCGGAGTTCATAAACTGATGACTAATGATGAAGATCGAAACCAGAATATCACTGTTGGGAAGCTGCTGGCTTATTGCATGAAAAACCCGGAATTTCCTGAAGAAAGAGCTGGTTCGTAGCGCTACAGAATTAATTGAAATTAATAATTAAATCTGTCTAGGAACAGAACTCAAATGTTCAGCACGCTTACACCAGAGTTAACCATTTGGCACGATTAGGAGGTAGAAGTCTCTCCCCCTAAGCACGTCCTAAGGGTCGTCCTCCCATCTCTTCGGCATTCCAAGGAAAGGCTCACTCACTCACTCACTCACTCACTCACTCATGGAGCTAAACCCTTCTTGAGAAGCTTCCAATTGTGCAGCTACTCAAGAACCTCAAGAACTTCCCAGCATGTTATGGAACCAACTGGTTCATTGCCTTGCTCACAAGAGCTCTCCACTAGTCCCTATCCTGAGCCAGATCAATCCAATCTATACAATCCCATCCTGTCTCTCTAAGGTACATTTTAATACCAAGGAATGGCTTTACTGTCGAATTTGATATTGTTGGTCTTGTTTCCCCGCCCTGCCTATCGTCATTGAGCAGTGCAAGGAGACCTTTCCGAAGTCATCATGATATACATTTCTTCTTTGTCTGTAAAGTACAACGGGTCTCTAAGCTATATGTGTTTTATGTACCTACACGCTGTCCACGAGATGTTCCATAAAATGCTAAGGCACTGCAACTACGCACTAAGCAGTTCGAATATGGAAGCGAAAGTCGTTCCATTTCCAGGAGCATTTGTTGCTCTGTTCTCTCTCTCTCTCTCTCTTTGGCACTACAGCCCCAGTGGGCCTAGGCCTACCTCCATGTACTTCACTTCGGTTTTTCTAGATCTTACACATTCGGTAGGACTCCTTGGGCGGGTGATCAGCTCGTCGCAAGGCCTCTACCTATACAGAAACAGAAAAACGCACACAAACATCCATGCCCTGAGTGGGATTCGAACCCACGATCCCGACTTCCGAGCGAGCGAAGACAGTGCACGCCTTAGACCGCTCGGCTACCGTGACCGGCTGTTGCTTTGTTGCACATAAATAATTTTATTATTAGGCCATTAAAACATAGCGGAAAATAATATGCATTAACAGAAACTCTGCATTTTGTTCACAGATTCTGTTTAAGACTTTCACATGATTCTGAAAATAAACAACGAAGAAACTGCAATATTGTTGTAAGTTATTTGTGAAAGTGTTATTTCCTGCAGTAAATATTTCACAAAAATAGTTTAATGACGCCATTGTTCTGCGAAGTCAGTTGAACCCGTCTCTCTACTGTGTAATCTACTTTCCGATAAGTTCCCTTTATATTCAGGGGAGAGGAGAGGGCTGTTCTGAAAGACGACGCAGCCTATTGCAGTGGGGCCTTAATAGAATTTGAAACTCACTTCACACGGCTTCATGCTGCTTTGTGTATTGAATGGAAGAGAATGCTGCCGAATGAACTGTTCAACGTTCCATTTGACTACATCCGCTTCCAAAAATATCTGATTGTATTCTGATATAATCCTCACAAAAGGAAGTGATAGCAGTGAGTTTTGAAGTACGAAAATAAATATATAATGGGACGGATTTGTAACTTCTAAAGAGGCTGGTAAGCCTCTGTCCTTAATTATGGAGGGTGACGAAGAAAATGAAATGTATTTTTAACAAACATAAGGACCAAGAACGGTTTAATTAAGTCCATGAAGCTCGGCTGTTCACGAAATCTTGCCTTTAATGGAACAAGAGTATTCGTGACAAGGATCTGGTACTTCGCTAATATACATTTAAGTGTCTTCCAAATATTTGCCCTTATATTTCTCAAATGACGTCTTTTAATCAGTAATTCCGATGATAATTGAAGTTTTTGTCGTCTCACTATTTGCATTATTTATGAAGAGTTGTACCTTCTGGGACCGCTTCTGTGGTCTAGTCGTCAGAGTTCCTGGCTGCAGATCTAGAGGTCCGGCTTCGATTCCCGGCGCTAAGAGATTTTATGAGTAGTGGATCTGGAACGGAGTCCACTCAGCCTCGTAAGGATAATTTAGGAGCTATTTCAAAGAATTAGCGGCTCCGGTCTAGAAAACCGAAATTAACAGCCTTACGGATCCGTTGCGCTGACCACGCGACACCCCCTACCCGCTAAAGTTGGCACTAACTTCGCCGACAAGCGGCGGTCGCTGGGTCGGTATAGTTCGCTTGCGGACTGAAACCACAGATTTTGTTTTGTACCGTTTAGTCCGTTGAAAGTCAATGGAAGTTTCAGAAGAACATATCACCTCCATCGTCAGGGTCGAAAAGTAACCGAAGCAAGAAGCAAACATGATGCTTGCTGCCTGCTTCTTGTTCGTTTCTTGCGATATGTTCCTCCGAAACATCAGTTGACCTTCAATAGACTACACGGCACTACAGACCAGAAGATAGAACTGTTCGTAAAATATATTTATTCGCACTAGTCACAATTTTTAGCGCATGATTGACATGTCAAAGGATTAGTTGTGGGGAAATTTATATATATATATATTCATTCATTCATCAGTAATCTGTCAAGACGACAGGTCCACAGTCTCTTCCAAAAGAGTTCCTCCACTTAATGCGATCTAGAGCTTTCTCCTTCAAATGAGTATATATCCTCTTCTGTCCCCAAGGTCATCTAGCATCTTCTTACGTCTTCTTCCTCGTCTTCTGGTCACTTCTATCCTCCCCTCTATCTTTCCCTCAGTAACTTCTTTTAGAAGGCAGTTACTGCGTAAGATATGACCAATCCAATTAGCCTTCCGTTTTCTTATTTCGTGTAGGATATTCCTCTGCTCACTGACTCTAAATAACACTTCTTCATTATGCATATATATTATTCATAACATATATATTCACAACATAACACGTCTCTCGTATATTTCAGGATGGAAAATGTTTAAATCGATACTAAAGAAACAGTTTCGTAGTGGGAACACCATGCTACTGGTTCAGAGCATAGAGCACTGGCCATCTCATGTGGACAAGTAACGAGAACCGTGTTTAGTAAAAGACTAGGAGTGTCTTGACCAGCTGAGCAACTGTCAGTTTCTCTAGGAGGAACCTGCTGCGTCTCAGTGAATTTCTATTGTTCGATGCCTTTGAGACAGCTTTACACACAGAGTGCTTACTTTCAACTTTCTGAATATTCTCCGACGGGTTCTCTATCTCTCCCCCCTCCCCCATCGTCCTATCTGTCGAGTGTAATTATCCGTCACTAATTGCTAACCAGATTACCGTCGGTGCATTGCGTCTACTTATAGAATACGTTGCCTTGGCGCCGAGGCGTACCCAGCTTATGTTCTGTGCACAAACATTTTACTCCCTTAGTACAGCTTATCCTCGTCACAATTGTCGCTTTATCTCCTTGCTTTTTCAACACTTGGTGATCTGTTCGTGCACAACTATTTTAACCTCATTTATCAACGTAAATCCTATCGCAAATTGCTTGCTTAATGCCGCAGATTGCACATGTAATGCTGACAGAACTCCATGAAACAGAGTGTATTTTTTTAAGATAGCGGTTGCTCGGTTCGTCAAGAAATTCCTTGCTTTATGTGGCGTCCGAAGATCCATTACCTTATTCACAAGAAACCGCCTCTAGTCCCTGCTCTATGTCAGTGACTAAAGTCCTGACCCTCATATCCTGTTTCTTTAAGATCAACTGTAAGTGACACTATCCTCCCGACTGTATCAGCGAAGCCCAAATAGTATTGTATCTTTGTCTTCATGTTTCAACACGAAGACACTGTACATATTACAAAGACAAAACAAGTCCGTCCAGTGTGACTATTGAAGTTTTTGCTACTTGAAAACTTAACACCCTTACATGTTTCGGTCCCTGTAGACCATCATCAGAGGGACATCGATACTTTTTGGAAACAACTATCACAATGGGTGTTTTGAGCGTTAAAATACATATATATAGGTACGAGTACAATGTTTGTAATGCACCCAACTTTTCCACAACTACAGCAGCTTTCTTGGTATATTAAAGTTTTTTAAAAAAACTTTGTTATTTAAGTTAAAATTTATAAGCCAAGTAGGTTCGTGTCCCTTCTCCTATCGTCTTTCTTGATGGGGCTGAACTTGTGCCGCCTGTCTTATCTTGAGAAGGAGATTCTTGGTATCGTCCTGTGTTTGTTCGTGGCGTGCTGTGTTAGAGGCTGAATCGACCCCAGGTCATAGTACGGCTGGAAGGATTAGGTCAATTGAAAAAAAAAAATCCAAATGCCTCATCGGGAATCGAACCCGCGACCTTCCATCTGGTAGCATAGAGACGTACTCGAGCCTTATTTTATCACGGATGAGCATATTTAGATCATGGGTGTTTTTCGTCGTAGTTCTCTTTGTAGGTACCGTGTTATTGATCCTTCCTAAAAATCATTCTGCGGTTCTTAATAAATGCCGACAACAGTGGCCTCGCGGTCTAAGGCGTGAAATGTCTTCGCCCGCTCGAACACCAGGATCGTGAAGTCGAATCCTACTCGAGGCATGGATGTCCGTCTGCTTTTATTCTGTGTTTCTGTTATCCTGTGCGGGTAACGACCTTTCAACGGGCTGATCCCCAATCCAAGGGCTCCTACCGACTGTCTTAGGATTAAGAAACTGAAGTGAAACAAAGCGTTTCACGGATGTCCTATGTTCCAAAGTGTAAACAACAGGAAAGAGAGAGAGGCGATTGACAAAGGAATGAGTTTTCTTACGAACATGTATGCTTGGGGCCACGTTCCATTGGTATTAATCTCTTGGGTGCTAGAATGATTTACGCAATTAATGCTTCAGCCAATTGTCTACATCTTCACATAATTAGCAATTGCGGAAATGCCCACCGTCAATGTTCGCTCAGTGGGGGACTAATTCGCGGTTACAATGTTATAGTACAGTTCCGGTCTGGATGAAACATATATCATAAGGTCGTTTTTAGGGCGCCATAAATCACAAGCTATAAAACATTGCGATTGGGTTAACGGGAGATTGATGAGTGTAGGCACGTGCTTCTATGGTTGTCCGGCAAACGACTAACTTGTGACAAAGTTGGTCGGGGGCTCGGACGTGCGACAAACCAGGATACAGCTTCGCTGAGGAATCCCTAGTATGTCTGTCAGAACGGGGCTGAGCTTCATGTGCTGGCCACGTTTAAAGGCGCACTTTTTAACCCACATTCATTGTTTTGTACAGATAAAAATATGCTTGTGAGATCGCCTTGCTCTATGCCTTCCCCCCCCCCCTAACATCGTTTGAAGGCCTTTTCCGATTTACATAAAAATTGATATGTATACAGTGACACCTGAAGCACACGTCACTGATCCCTCCCGTCGGTTATACCAATACTACAGCCTCTCAAATCTTTCGGGTAATAACATTAACGTCGCTTAATTGAAAGATACTAGTTCAGATGGATTCATGAATATACGAACGGGTGGAATAAATAAAAAGCGAAATTGGTGAGAGAAATGAAACACGGATGGAAGGAACTTTGTTATACCCCATTTACTTTAGTTCCGTTTTAGTATTATCCTTTCACCTACATCTAGGTCTTCTAAATGCTGTCTCACTTTCACGTAATATTCTATCTAAAATTCTCATGAATGCTGCATGTCCAGCCCACTCATCTTATTTAATTTTATAACCTTAACAAGAAGTGGTGAAACGTACCAAATTACGAATCTTCCTTTTTTTTCAGATTTCGGGGACATCTGCTTTTTTCCTCCTTAGTATATTTATAATATTCTCTTCAACATTCCGTTTTCAGACACCTTCAGTCTGGGACGACCAAGTTTTTCACCCGTGAAAGACAACAGGTGAAATTATAATTTTGTGTCGTGTTGGTGTGCCTCGCCATAATTATTAAGTAAGTACGCAAGTAAAGAGGTTGATCTAGAAGTAAACACAGAGAAAACTAAGTATATGTTACTGTCTCGTCACCAAAATGCAGGACAAAATCATGACATAAAGATAGGAAACAGATGTTTTGAAATTGTGGCACAGTTCAGATATTTTGGAACAACGATAACAGATCGAAACCTGATTCAGGAGGAAATTAAAAGGAGATTGATCTCGGGTAATGCTTGCTACCATTCAATCCAGAACCGTTTGTCTTCTCGTCTGCTGTCCAGAAACATAAAAATTAGAATATCAAAAAATATATTTTTTCCCTGTGGTTCTGTATGGGTGTGAAACTTGGTCTCTGACATTAAGGGAGGAACATAGACTGAGGGTGTTTGAGAACTGGGTGTTGAGGAGAATATTTGGACCGAAGAGAGATGAAGTGACAGGACGTTGGAGAAAACTGCATAATGAGGAGCTTCATAACTTGTACCCTTCTCCAAGTATAATTAGAATGATCAAGTGAAGGAAGATGAGGTTGGCACGGCATGTAGCATGAATGGGGAAGACGAGGAATGCGTATAGGATATCGATGGGAAAGCAGGAAGGAAGGAGATCACTGAAAAGAGCAAGGCGTAGGTGGGTGGACAATATTAAAACTGAGAGATGGGATGGTACGGATTGGATTGATCTGGCTCATGATAGGAACCAGTGGAGGGCTCTTGTGAATACGGTAATGAACCTTCGGGTTCCATGAAATGCTCGGAAATTCTTGAGTTGCTGCAGAATTGGCGGCTCCTCCAGGAGGGCTCAGCTCCATAAGTAAGTAAGTAAGTAAAGTAAAGGTATCCCTATAACAGGCCGTGGAGTTCCATAGGGTTGTGAGATGTTAAGGTTCCCACATTTTCTAGACAATCGGCTCACAGATGGCGGTAAGTTTCACCGTAATTATTACTGAAATCTGAAGGAAGCGAGCGACCAATAAATAAACGATAAAAGAGACTGCAGACAGATAGTTTCACACTGCACTCTGACGGCCTATCCAGTAGTTAACGACGTAACGCAAATGCTCCATCAGAGGACACAGTAGCACTTTGCACGTGGTAGGCAATGACAAATGGGCTGTGATGTGAGTAAATGCTTGCCTACTGCAGGTGTCAGGTACATCAGAACCGCCCTGCCTGGTGCACGCTGCCCGTCTAATAAACGGATTTAGCCTCACAACCTCCCGCGTCCGTAATTTGTATCCAGTCCCAGCATGAGTAACATTTAATCCAAATTGCTGTTACTGAATCTCATGGACATGGAGACTCGCTCTGAATGTTGATTTATTCTGTTGTAATAAGTGGGGTTCTTTATTTTATATTCGTGATCAGTTGTAATGAAGAGGAGAAATATTTGATAGAACCGCCTCTGTGGTCTGGTGATCAGAGTTCCTGTCTACAGATCCAGAGGTCCCGAGTTCGATTCCCGGCGCTACCAGATTTTCTGAGAAGTAGTGGGTCTGGAACGGGGTCCACTCAGCCTCGTGAGGATAATTGAGGAGCTACTTGAATGGAAAAGTAGCAGCTCCGGTCTAGAAAACCGAAATTAACGGCCGTGGGGATTTATTGCGTTGACCATGCTGGCCTGTAGTCCGCAAGCGAACTATATTTACCGAGCCACCGGCGCTTGTCGGCGAAGTTGGTGCCAATTTATGCAGATAGAGGGAGTCATATGGTCAGCGCAACGAATCCCCACGGCCGTTAATCTCGGTTCTCTAGACCGGAGCCACTATTTCCTTGAAATAGCTCCTCAATTATCCTCAAGAGGCTGAGTGAACCCACTACTACTGAGAAAATGCGGTAGCGCAGGGAATCGAACCAGGGCCTTTAGATCCGTAGCCGGGAACTCTGATCACTATAAATTAATAAAAATCAATAAATTAAAATTTGTGGAACGTGATCTGTATTTGTGCCACCTAGTTAAAATACAAAAAACTTTTTCCGGAAAAAACTGATCACCTACGTTCCTTTGATACGACACGGACGGCATAGAGAACTCCGCCTCCAACAATTCATTGTTGTCTCGGAAACGTGCTCACCGAGCTGTTGCCTAGCGATGTACACATACAGACACACAGATTGATGGGAGAGATGTATCAAGTACGCCGCTGAGATGGGTCCAGGTGCCACGAACGAAGAATAATGAAGCTGTTAGTTGGGGGCGGGGGGATTCACAGGCTCACAGACAGCTTGGTGATATCATAAGCCTGCTTTTAAAAGAAAATTGGCTGAAGATACCTAGATAGTTTTCTTGGGGTGGGGGAGGGTCGCGAGACCTGTTAACACTCGAAATATGTATAGCGACTCGCAATGCTTTTCATTTGTTACTGAAAGCACTGTAATTTTTTCCAATATAGAAAGACACAGTTTCATTTTTACAAATGTAGTTCTCCAATATTAATAGCCGAAGAATGGTACGTTGCAATTAATGCAACTGCATTTGTTGTCTGGAGATAAATATTACGTACATATGATGGACCCAACAGAGCATGTGCGTATTCTGATTACGGAAGCAGAAACAATCACGAAGACTCAGCGTTCCTTTAAGTAAAAACAAGGTGACGGATATTCTGTTCATGTTGACTTTGAAGTGTTAAAAATTCAATATATCCGTAGCAATATACAAGTATTTAATTGGTAGCATGATCATTAAGTATTCTTTTGGAGCTCTGGGCGGAGAGTTATGACAGTTGTGTCCTGGATTAGTGACTAAACCAAAGGTTATTACCAGCAGCCAATACCCCGAGGATACTATTCGCTTTCAACTGTTCCTGTTAGCAATCAGTATTCCATACATAATACATATATTGTGCGATTCTGTCTGGAGTGCATTGCTAACTCCTCTCTTCCTCTTCAAACTTGAATAATCCATGAACAGAACAGGATTTGAGTCACGGGGTGGCAGTGCCTGGCCACTCTGAGACTTGATTTTGGTGGTCGCCGTCTACAGTACACTGGGGTGAGCTCGGCAGTCCAATCACGTGCAGTGTTGGTAGTCTGCAGAAGATTTCTGAGGAATTACGAAGTGGCAATCTCCACAGAAACTGTTACAAGACAGTTTCATTCCTAGGAAACTAAACAACACTATTTAAATTGGGAAGATTATATTCATCGCCTGTGTAAAGCAGAATATGGAATAGATCGGATGGAGAAATTTGTGTATAATTTTCCAATAAAGACTAACTACCCTCTTCAGTCACTGAACAATCATATTCCTTTTATTGTTCCTTGCATCCTGTTGTGTACTAGACGAATGTTAAAGTTAATCTACCGACCACACAACACGTTTTTTATTTACTGCCACACTACATGTTTCGACCTCAGGAGGTCATCATCAGGTGTACGAACACAATTTCACAATCACACGCAATCACTTCCTTTCTCCACTAATTTCCATCCTGTATCCTGTTCAGATTCACGCTCAAATAATATGTATAAGTTCTTCTTATACCATATAAGTTAAAAATATATAAGTTAAAAAGCTCTTCTTATAAAATACAAGTTAAAAATACCAATGTCAAAAATTAAGATTTAAAATTCAAAATTCAGTTCCCTGTAGCCAGTTNAACTTATATGGTATAAGAAGAACTTATACATATTATTTGAGCGTGAATCTGAACAGGATACAGGATGGAAATTAGTGGAGAAAGGAAGTGATTGCGTGTGATTGTGAAATTGTGTTCGTACACCTGATGATGACCTCCTGAGGTCGAAACATGTAGTGTGGCAGTAAATAAAAAACGTGTTGTGTGGTCGGTAGATTAACTTTAACAATCATATTCCTATTTAGCTGAATTCGATTAACATAATTATATTTCGTTTTATTTAGCGGCCATCTTGCAAAATGTGTCTTGTGGGAAATGTCTTTGCGTCCTGGATTTGTGGTGATCCTTATTTTTTCTACGCAAAAACCTGAAGAATAAAATAACTACAAATATAATTACATTTATTGATCTGTGTGATTATGAAACATAGTCCCTCGCACTAAGGGACGAACAAACAATGCATTCGTTTCAGAATTTGGAGCTGAGGAGAATGTGGGAAGGAAGGAACAGAGGGCTAGAGAAAATTACATAATAAATTTCCAAAATATAAAATATTCGCCGGCTCTTATTAGGACTATAAAATGAAATATGAAATAGACCGTGTATTTAGAATGTATTTTATATGTGGGAGATGCATACAAATTACTGATTACGAAACCTGCGTGGAGCGGACTGCGTGGCAGACCTGTGCGGGAGGTTAGCATCGAAATGCGTCTTGAAGAAATGAGCTTCAAGGTCTGGAATAGAGTCAACTGTCTCAGGATAGGGTTCAGTGACAAGCTGTTGTGAACACGGGAATGAACTTGATCAGTCAACTTATGAAGAAGGGCTTTGCTCAGTACAGCTGACTGGTAGAGCACGTTGTTAGGTACTTAACTAGGTGTTAGTTTAGTTAATGGCGCTATTTGAACAGTCCACACAATGCGGAGTCCAATTGTAGGACGGTTTTATGAACATTGACTTACAAAGGGTTTTGGAGGAAGCGATCGTGACCTATCGCAAAACACAATGGAATGAGTTGCATGGAGGGAAACTATGAAAATCGTGAGTCAAAATTTCTGTACTCTGGGCCCAGCTGTTAACCCTGGCTTTCTTGAATACGAAGGAACATTGTTAATTATTCAATCTCAACGTTTCTCATTATCCTAATTAACCGCCTTCGTCTTTGAACAGCGTAATATTTGTTTTGAATGCTTTTATTGTAGAGAGGGAACAATTCATTTATCCACAATTGTAACGATTAATTTAAAAACATCCTACTTTTTTGGATATGTGCAGAAGTTAATACGCTGTAACACAACTTGTAAAACTCGGGATTACTGAGTTCTTGGACTTCGCCCGTCATCTGTTATTTAATATTCTAAAACCCACAAGAGGCAAGGTCCGTTAGAAAGATCTAACCTCAGTCACGGAACTATAGCTGGACATGTATATGCAGCCGAAAGTACCTTCATTTACAGTAAACACTTCGAAAATGCGTATGAAGTCTTAAAACTAAAAAAGAAAAGTGGAAAATAAATGCATCAAACTAAAGGAACAGCTAAATGCAAACATACCAATAGCTACATGGAGCTGAGTGCATTCGGGAAGTTGCCAGTTGCTCACCTACTCAAGAATTTCCTGAAATTTTCCAGGCACACCATTTCAGGAAAAAAAAAATCGAAATGTTCATGACTCCTACTTTTCACATGAGGACGAAACAGATCCAGTGGCCGAAGCATTATGTTCTTTCATAATATGCAACGGTGAACGAAGCCAAAAAACTCATCAAACCCGAGTGCTATACGGCATCGTCAGAAGTCTCAGAATTGACAGAGGAACTCCATGGTACAAGATTCCGGTCACGGTATCCGAGCTGTCTAAGGCTTTTACTGTATTCGCTCGCTCGGAAGTCGGGATCGTGGGTTCGAATATCACACAACACGTATACGTTTAGTGTGTATGTGTTTATTCTGTGTTTATATTGTCCTGTGTTTAGATAGAGGCCTTGCAATGAGCTGATCACCCATCCAAGGAGTCCCACCATCTGTAAAAATGGTCATGCAAGTGAGAATCAGTGGGAGCGAGAGGAGACAAAAACGGTATAAGATATTTGTGGAGGATGCGATATTATCACGAACACAAAAGTCGCTCTTATTATGAAAGCCCAAGCTCCAGTACCGTCATAACTAAAGCACGGGAATCCTGAGTAAACCGGTTGAATATTTCAACCTCCTTTACATCCTTCTTGGAGTGAGGCAGTGTTCTCAATGAGCAGGACACACGTCCTTATTAAAGCACTAAATTGTGTGCGCGTACGAAATGCCTGGATCCATCAACCTGACAGAAATATAGGGTGTCCGGATGAAAGGTATCCAAAATAAAAAAATATATCTCGGAAACTAATTGTCATACACGTATCCGGTTTATGTCATTGGAAAGGAAAACTCTGAAAGTTTTTTCTTTTTTCATACCCGGCTTACGCGCATGCGCCGCCACATTTCTGCCACCATGTTAGGAATTACTTGGACAGAGAGATGGCTGGGAGATAGATCGGCAGAAGTGGACCAATCGCTTGGCCTCCTAGGTCGCCAGATTTATACCCAGTGGAATTCTTCTTGTAGGATTATGTGAAGAACAGGTTAAGATCAACGACCTTCAACACCTGAAAGCCCGCATAAGTGACGCTGTGGTTACGGTAACACCAGACTTGCTTCAAGTATGGATATTTGTCGTGCCACCAAGGGAGCCCATATTTAAATTTATTGAGAAAGTTATATACGCAGAAAAAACTTTTATAGTTTCCCTTTGTAAAGCGTAACCCATTAATGTGTATAATAAATTCTTTCTGAGATATAATTATTATATTTTGGATACCTTTCATCCGGACATCGGAAAATAAGTAAAACTGTGTAAATTGGAAACCCCTTTTTGGAACTACATGTCACTGGAATGTTAAAGCGTGGGGGAGAGGCGGTAAGGAGAGAAAGAGCTTAAAATTGGAAGGGCGTGCGAATTGAATGGAGAACCACAGAATACTGTACCGTACTGTAGAGTGCTTCGCCTAGCCACAGGAGGGAGTTGTCTGAATTGCTGAGATGTTTTGTAATGTCACGGTAAAGAGACGAGAAGCCATTACAGCTTGGGGCGTAGGTGTAACAGCTCATATTATACTAGGGCTGCCAGTCCGTTAATGGTTCCTTTATTTCCTCCTACTTTGTCACTGAAACTGGTATTTAATTTGTTTTTTCGTCGATAATTGTCGTATGATATGAAATTTGTCGTAATACACGTTAATGGTGGATGCTTTCAGTTTGATAGCTACTAAGCTGTCGAAGCTATGGCCAGTCTTATATCAGCCTCTCAAGGCGCATCCACATTACTCGTGCTCATGCTCGTCGGGAAACTCGTCTGGCTTTTATTTGTGCTCGTAAATCTTCGTCCACACTACTTCAGTTGCTCGCGTGAGGATCCATATATTTACTCATAGTGTGTATAGGCTGTAGTCATATTTTAATTTATTGGCTATAGTTTTTAAATTAAAAATTAAAAATTTTCTTGTCTCGTGACTTGTCATATCGTCCACATTACTCGCGAGAATAGCGAGTCACACGAGCACGAGTAATGTGGACGTGCCTTTACAGTCGCACCGAAGTTAAGTTAGTATCACTTAACATACTGAAAACTGGGTCAGAAACAGACTTACATAAATAGGATACACGTCATCAAGTAAAGTAAAATGTAGGACGAGGATAGACAGAATTCACAATGAAGAAATAAAAGATGAATTGCAGCTGGATGAAATTAAGAGAAATATAGGATTACAGACGAGAAGTTGGTAGTATACTTGCAGTACAGAATATAACTGTGGTTTGAGGAAGTATATACCTAGACGACCCTTAAGTATATAACGTCCACGTAACATGAATTGAAATTGGTAAATAAGTATACCACTCCTATAACTAATTAAGCAGTACGCCATAAAGACGTATGGGGGAGTGGATGTATAGATCCATATTCTCTTGACCTCGGCACTAGCTGGAGGTTAGTGGTCAACTTCACCCCCGGCCGCTTTACCCTCGGGAAGAGCTCTCGGTGCCCATTGGATAGGAGGTTGAGTGAATCCCACACTGCGGACTGTGGACGACATGGAGAAGTGAGAATTCTTGACCCTACCTGAACTCGAACTCCGATCTCTCGATCATAGATCCCGTAGCCAGTCGCTATATCGACTGAGCTATCCAGGCTCGAAGTATACTATAGGGTGTGAGGTTCTCACAGCAATGCTTAAGAATAGTTCTGTCTTCCAGAATATATCATGTTGTTATCCGGTGAAAGTTCACCGATGTTTCGGATGAATGTGGCCTCCATGCTCAGGGTTGAAGAGTAACTCAAGCAAGAATCCTACATGAATCAGGCAGCAAGTGGAAGTGGAATCTCCCTCCGGAACTTTGGTTTATTTTCAACGGACTACATGGGACGGGCTTCGGGTTAAACGATTGGGTTCTATTTCCGGCAGGGGCAAGATATTTTTCTCTATTCCACAGCATCCAGACCCGCTCTGGGGCTCTCTCAGCCTCCTATCCAATGGGTACCGGGGGCTCATTCCCTGGAGGTAAAGCGGCCGGGGCCTGAAACTAACCACTCACTACCATCTGGTGCTGAGGTCATGAATGGTGGAGCTGTACCTCCATTGTTCTATATGTTCTGTGGCATAGTGTTTAATTAACTAATTGAAGGCACAGCTTTACATTTCTAGCCTATTTATCTGTCTGGCTTTACAGCCTTTTGTTCGGCCTTTTTTTCAGTTTCTTGATCCTTTACACAGTCGGTAGGACTCCTTGGACGGGTGATGAGCCCTTAGCAAGGCCGCTACCTCCAGAAAGGCAACACAAACACAGAATAAACGCACACAGATATCCATGCCTCAAGTTGGATTCGAACACATGACCCCAGTGTTTGAGCGGGCGAAGATAGTTGATGTCTCAGACTGCGCGGCCACTGTGATGGGCTATTTTTAACCTACTTTCCTTATTTTGAAACCGAAAGGAGGCTTCTAAAATCACCTTGCTCTCTGTGTGTGTGCGTAACACCTCAGTTTTTCGTTTTCTATGCGGTCCGTGTTGTAGGAAAGGAAATTGGACTGTTGTTTTCCCCCCAAACTTCTTGTTTTATTTTTTAATATTAGTAGCTACGGTTTTGTTCGAACCCAGCGCCCCTTGATACTAGGCGTTTGAGCTGGAGTACTTGATCTACCTAGACAGTAGAGAGTGCCTAAATTAATATTAATATAATCAATGAACAATTGTTACAGACCTGTAAGGTAAAAAGAAAGCTAAAGCTATCCCTGTAACACATGCCGTGGGGGCCCATAGGTTTGTGAGACGTCGAGACTCCCACATTTTGTAGACAGTCGGCTCACAGGCGGCTGTGAGGTTGTTAGGCTTACGCGCTGGCAGTCATTAACCCCCCAGGAAGATTCCTGTTACTCGTTTCCCTTAGAGGCTGATTCGACTCTAGGGCCATAGTGCGACTAGAATGATTAGGCTAATTGAAAAATCCTGTGACCTCATCAGGAATCGAACCCGCGACCTTCGTGCTTGTAGCATAGTGCCTCAACCACCTACGCTAACCCGTGCTCCTACGAATCCATATTTAATTCATATTTTCTTTCCGTCTACACAACAAACAGATGTTAAATTACTGGGTGAACAGTGATGTGTTTTCACATCAATATGTCACCATCGGCATGTTTGTCGTATGTAAAGCAAATACTGCTGTCGAGACATGCAACTGTTCACCAAAGAAATTAAGATATATATATATATAATTAATTTTGTAAATTGAAATAAAAGAAATACTGTGTCATGTATATTACAGTTCTGAGTTGACATTTTCGCTGTTTGGCCTATAATGAAATTGAAGAAAGCAGTCTTCTGGGATTTGGCACCGTGTATATGTGGTGTTAACCGACGTTTCGGAGGAACGTATCGCCCCCATCTTCAGGGTAGAAGAAAAAGTATAAGAAATCTGCAAGCGACAACACCGTGAGAAACGGTAAAGCAGTCTGCTTTACCGTTTCTCACGGTGTTGTCGCTTGCAGATTTCTTATACTTTTTCTTCTACCCTGAAGATGGGGGCGATACGTTCCTCCGAAACGTCGGTTAACACCACATATACACGGTGCCAAATCCCAGCAGACTGCTTTCTTCGTAGTCACCGCCGTGAAAGCCTCAAATCTTATATAATGAAATTGCTTGCGTTGGAGAACTGCATACATATGTAACTTCTGTCTGAAAGAGCCACTGCGCATGCGTATCAACTGTAGGATTCTAAACCGCAATTTGCGTGATAGTCTAACCCACATTCAAAGCTCTGAATTTTACAGTCTTATAAATATTGGAAAACGGGTATACTTACATTTCCTAGAACTACAAGAAAACAGTTCTTCGAAGCATCGACAGAAACATTGTCAGAACAAAAAAAATAAAGCAGAAAATCTTTCCAGGAATATATAACATGTTCCACGAGTTGAGTTTTAACCGTTTTAAGGCTGAAATTAATCTTAAATTTAGCAAACTTATTGGTGTTTAATACAGCAGACTAATTAAATTGCGTATTTTTAATCAAGGTGGTCTACATATGTGAATCTGAATGTAATCAAAGGACTTGCATTTTCACTATTTTGTGTTTTATATTTCATGACTAATTAATCAAATTCCCTTGGAACCATTTCTCGATTATTGTTACGTAAATGTTTTCAAAATTTCTCCTCTCATCATTACTGTTCTGTAGTATTAGGTTAGATTTATATTGCAGATTTAACACCACAATAAAATTAAGTTCCTTGAAAAACTTAATCCTTTTAATTAATTACATGGCACCCTGTCATATAATAGAAATTTACCAGCGAATCGAAGGAACATGGCCAGATGTGGGGTGCAATGTTGATGGGTTTGATTAGCAAGTTCCCAGTACTCGGAACTTAACAAAGTTTCATGTTCCTCCTTTGTTAAGCTATTGGGGATTCTCGGTAGTGAAAATATTACCAGATGTGGGGTACAGTGTGGATGGGTTTGATTAGCGTAAGTTCCCAGTACGCGGAACTTGACAAAGTTTCATGTTCCTCCTGTTCTTCAGCTATTAACATATAAATAATATAATTATTAACTCTGTGGACATATTGGTCGTACTTTTTTACCCTATTTTCCTTTTTTTGAAAAATAAAATAAAGAGAGGTTTATGAGATCACCTTGTAGCCTAGGTGCCTGTGTATCCCTCCTTAACGTCTGAACGCCAGAATTGTGGAGCCAGAAGAGACCTGCCGGTGTGTCACTATGTGAATTCTCCCTATCGTTGCTAGGCAACGACACGGTAAACGCTTTCCCTCGACAGTAGATACACAGGCAGCAATAGAAGAATTATTTCAAGCGTCGTTTTCTCTTTGATCCATGTCATATCAAAGGAAAGTAGGCGATATTTTTTTATTTAAAACGTTCTGGAGTCAGTACTGCAATAACGACTGTACTGTCGAGGACCAGCAGCAGTTTACTGGGTTGAACTGGACACTGCCTCCGTTCTCAGGTAAAAGGCCTGCTCAGTTTGGCCCAATCTATATAGCTAGTCTTTCTCTCCGTAAGAAACGGACGATGAGTAATGTCCGAAAATTTAATAATAATAATATTAATGTACTGTTGTCACAATCCTTTAGAACTTTAATAGTATGAATCCTCTTGTGTGTTATAAGTAGGGTATGTAATGTGTATAAAAGTATGGCAGTCTACACAACAATATTCAACGCCTGATGATGACCCAATATAAGGGTCGAAACATGTAGCGTGAATAAAAACAAATGTTGATGCAGTAGTGTCTAGTTTATTTTTAAATACAGAATATTGTTGTGTAGATTGCCATACTTTTTATGCACATTATATACCCTTTAGAACTTATTCATATAAATAATCTGCTATTATATAATTACTCGTATAGAAGGCAGCGGGCGAGGAATAAATAACAAATTGTAATCTAAGAAAGCGAAATGCCTAGGATCCTGGAATAGCGGAAGAAGGGAGGGCAATATGAAAATATCGCTCAAATGAATACAGTGTGAACGAGATTAACATGTCTCAGGTTATAAGCGACTGGCGGAACCGGGTGAAGTAAAGTAAAAAAGTAAAGCTATCCCTGTAAGAGGCCGTGAGACGTTGAGGGTCCCATATTATCTAGACAATCGGCTCAAAGATGGCGATCAGGTTGTCAGCCTTACGCGCCGGCCGAGCTTTACTCCCCAGGAAAATCATTTAATTAATTCCTGGTACTTATTTCTGTTAGAGGCTGAGTCGACCCCGGGGCCATAGTGCGGCAGGTAGAATTATGTTAATTGAAAAGAATCCAATGACCTCATCGGGACTTGAACCCGCGACCTTCCGGCTTGTAGCATAGCCCCTCAACGAACTACGCTACCGCATACCCCGAAATCATGTGAAGACGGCAGCGAATCTTGGGGTTCCGTCAAAGTTTCGGAATTTTGTGATCGTCTCAGCCCGAAAGAAGGTAAACCGCGTCCGTTATATTGGTGTACGTGTAACGTTCCTCGCAAAATAACCGTAAGAAATACGACCTTCTGGTTCTGAACTACAGAGCATTAGAAACAAGATCATAGACTTCGTATACTCGTACACCGCTGTGAGAACCTAAAATCCAACCATAAGGAAAACTGCACGTTTTTCCGATATCTATCGTTGCACAATTGAAAAACTTAATTTAGTTCGACTTGTATAGCTCTTACGTTATACAACTTCATGTTGGTGCTATGTTGTCGGTAATTTTGAGGGGCTTTTATATACGTGTACATGGGCGGGATTGATTCGTAACGCTTTTCATGACATTCGCTCAATTGCTTCTACCGGTTTCTGTGCGGGAAGGACAGGCACAAATACATAACAAATGCAAGCCTGTTAGTATTGTGACATGTAGACCCATTTCTTGGCAACGCCCATAAAAATGCGCACGCAACAATAGAAAAGGTATTGCAAGAAGTGTTTTCTATATCCATTGCTAAGCAACGGATCACTAAACACATTCCTGCAGAAGCTGACGCGCGGAACAATAGGTCGTCCATTTCTAGACAACGGAGCTGTTAACTCCCCTGCGAATTGTTGACAGATAGTGTTTTCCATGGGATCCACCTCAAGGCTATATAACGCGGAATTTCAAGTGAGCAGTCATTCTACCCGTGTTGAGGCGAGTTCGAATGCCTCCACCGTGACCCTGCGAATCGTAGGAGAAGACGAAAAGGAAAGTCACAAATCTGAGATAGTATAATATGGTCGCGAGTCCCAAGGGACTTTAATCAGAGAAGGACTGTCCTGGCAAGGGACAGCAGCATATACAAAAGATAGACCTGTCCTCTCGTCAGAGAGGGCGCCCCACAAAAACAAAACGATAACTGTCAAACAGTAATAAATGTCTGATCAAGAGCCTCAGGTGGGGCGCGACACCAAGACTTACTGACTGCGTGACCGTCAGTCACAATGTGACTTTGAGCAATCAGTCAGAAGAATGAGAATTGAAGGAGTACAGCGGAGTACAACGGAATTCAACGGAGTTAGCCTGCTGAAAGGAGACATGATGTGTGTTGTAGTTACAGTGAATGTTATAAATCCGTTACCAGAATACGACTAGTGAAGACTGAGTAGACTTAGCGTTTCCTAATGATTTTTGAAGTTGATAAATAAGCGATAGCGCTATAACTTATCGTGATTAAGAGACATTGTGAAATAAGGTGTTAATAAATCCAATCACATAATCCAGAACCCGTTTTTATTTGTTATGGAGCCATAAACACGTTACAGTATCTTAGACGTATCTTGTCTCACGAAAGAAGATACGTAAGCGGAAATACTTAAAACATTGCTATCAGTTCATGATTTCTTTTTAATATGCTTATATCGGGTTGTTATATAGGTGCGTGTCCTGAAATATAACGATCATGTAATGGATTCTTTCGTATGGGCCTGTGACTGGAGCCTTTCGTGTTATCCTGACAGAACGCCAACTGAATTATTACTATCAGATCCCGAGTCCTTTCTGCAGTCCGTTGTAAAAAAGTTTCGAGTTTTTTGGGACGTTATATCTCCTGAAATGTTACGATCAGATCTCGAGTTCTTGCTTGGAGAGATATATTAGAATTGCATCGAGTTCTTTTGACGTTACGATTTTTGTGATATTACGATCAGATCCTGCCATCTTCCTTTTAGACACACAGTAGAGCCCTGATTATCCGATTTCCGCTTTATCGTAAGTAGCAATCCAACGCGTTAGTTACAGCAATGTGCTGCGCGCGCATGTATACTACGTATTTTACCCTCTCCTACTGCTGCTGTGCTTGTTAGTGCGTCACTTTGCGCCGTGGGGCTAGTTTCGTGTGTTCGTCTTGGTTAGTGACTAAATATGTACTGTACATACCTGAGGCACTATGCTACAAGACGGAAGGTCGCGGGATCGAATCATGATGAGGTGGATTTTTTTTTAATTTACCTGATCCTTCCAGCCGCACTATGGCCCTGGCTTAGCGGCCTCCGTAGTCTAGGGGTAACGTTCCCACTTCGTGGAATTTTTAAGGGCGGAAAATTTCAGGGAACAAGTCCTCCGGGAGGGACTTTAAGCCGTGGGTCCCGTGTCGTAGATTTACGGCACGTAAAAGATCCTCATGTCTCTAGGAGATCTCTGAGCAAAATTAGGTAAAAAGTTTCCCGCCCAAGTAGTTTCCAATGCCTCCGGTAGATGGGGAAGTTATCGGGTACCAATGCCAGTAGAGGACCGACCTCGCTGGCAGAAAGGGGAGATAGCGAGCACCAGTATCGGTAGGGTATGGCGACAGTAGAAATTAAAGAGGGACGTACAATAGACTATTAGTCGCGGTGCATGGGGAAACCCACCCCCTCTATGCTGAATAACTGAATGGCCCTGGGTTCGACTCAGCCTCTATGAGAAATGAGTACCAGGAATATTCCTGAGAGTAAAGGGGTGCCGGCGCGTAAGGGTGACAACCTCACCTCCATCTCTCAACCGATTGTCTAGAAAATGTGGGAGCCTCAACATCTCACAACCGTATGGACCTCCATGGCCTGTTGCAGGGATATCTTTACTTACATTTTACATATCATGATTCTGTTTTATTTTTCCAGTTGCATTTTCCCCTTAATAAACTAATAATTGCATTGTTTGAGGAACATTTCAAGCGAAAAGAGAAAAAAGTGGCAGGATCGTGGAGAAAGTCACTCTCGGAAGGTGAAAACACACAAGAAATGGTGCGAGAAAAATATGTTACAACAAATTTCGGTCTGTGAGAAAGTGAATGATTATGATAATATAGGAATGGATGGAGGGCCTGATTGACCACGACATGATAGCTCTGGTGATTCAGGATTGCAACGAAGATGGTGAAGATAATGGCACTGGAACTGGACTCGGACTTGTCAAAACGGAGAGACTGAGTCATACATTGAACAACAATGGTAGTTACTGTCACTGACGTCATACTGTTGAGACGCCGGCGGAGCATCAGCAGGAGGAAGAGAACTCAGCTGGGACATAGACTTCACTCGGTCATATTGTTAAGCAATAACTTTTGCGTTTTGCCGCACTACATACTGAATGTTGCATTTAAAATCTGTTGCTCAGTTGGGGGAACACTGTCTCCTGGGACATAACGCCATGTAGTCCGTTGAAAATCAATCGACATTTCGGAGGAACATATCGCCTCCATACTCAGGTGGCTTGCCACGTGCTTACACGCTGGGTTTTTGCGCGGCTTGTTCTTCGACTCTGAAGATACAGGCGATATATTCCTCCGAAACATCTGTTGACTTTCAACGGACTACACAGCGTTATGTCCCAGGAGACAGTACACTTCATAACCACCGCTGTGAGAACCTCAAATCCTATATAATGTTCAGTTCATTTAATGGGAATATTTTTTTTTTAAATAATAGTTCTGTACTATACTCTAGTTATCCTGTAGGATAATAATTTCATTCATTCATCAGTAGTCTGTCAGACGACAGGTCCACAGTCTCTTCCAAAACAGTTCCTCCACCTAATGCAATATCAAACTTTCTCCTTCAATTAAAATATCCTCTTCTGTCCCCAAGGTCATCCAACATCTTCTTCCGTCTTCTTCCTCGTCTTCTGGGCACTTCTATCCGCCCCTCTGGTTTGTTTTGTCTCCAGAGGAAACATCTCGTATACATGGTATGATTTTATGCTTATACTCGAGTTCCATTAAATTTTGGTCCATGTATGTTCAGTTTTTTTTACGATCATTTAATTTTGTGTTCGATAATTTTTAAATAGTGTATTGAAATTCTCTCTTTGTGAAAATCCATAGAAAATCAGATGGCTTAGTGCTGAATATGATTCTTTATACGACTTGCCCTAAAATAATTGTGTTCTGAAAGCAATAAATGACTAATCGTAGGACCTAGACACCTTACATAAAAGAAACTACAGCACACAACAATAACTGTTTCTTAAACTGCGTTGCAGATGTTTTTCTCCCCGAGCAGGCTAATATACAGGTGTATAGAGTTTACTGAAAGTGTGCCTCAGCCATACAATAAGTGAGCAAAAACAAAAAGAGAAGCAACACAAGAGAGAAGAATGCTGCCACACACAATACGAGTTTTTAAACATAAAAAAAATTGAAATAATTTAATATAGTAAATTTTAACGTGTGCGAAATTGGTTTAAATAAAAACATTTTCGAAAGTACAGCCCTCACGGCCAACGTAGTGCTATAATTCAGTATATAATTTCCACGGATCATCATGTGTACCTGTTGATGGCTCTGTCTAGCCGAAGCATAGCGTTGAATTTACATAAAATCGCGGTTTAAACGGTGATTCAGGCAATAACATATGAAACTGTAATAATGGGTGTATTGGGTATAAACTGTACATGTGAAGTGGCAAGTGGCAGTGTCATGGTTTCAGTACAATTTGCTTTGAAGTAAGGAGTACCGTGGCTAGGTACACAAAGGATAGACTTTTCGTTTGTTGTTAATTCACATCGCTTCTATTTGCTGATCAATATTTGCGTAGTATTTTGGTGCTTTTATATGTCTTCATAGCGCAGTATGATCTCAGAAATGTTCTTTTCCTCTCATCAGGTAGTAGCGTGGAGTATTTTAGAAGTGATACCTTATACCCAGTACATCTCAATGCTGACTAAATAAAGCCGCTGGAATAATTGCTTGGTGATAATGAAGTGAGTTTTAGCCAGCATCACTTCTGATACTGCAGCTGCCTCTTACGCCACAAGTACCAACATCTGTGGTGTACCTTCCGTTATGTACCTCCTGGATGGTATAATCCGACCGCATCCCTCAAGTTGACTCAAATCAGGCTTATTGCTTGTGTTTCTGGTGGCTGTATGTTTGGTTTTGGCTCGTTAAGGGACTGCTCGTGGTTCCTTCTTCCTGGCAGAAGGGCGATGCAATCGATTCCTCCACTTCCTTTGAGTCCTTCACGATAAAGGAGAAAGTGATGCTGAAATTCACCGCCAAATATTTTCTGTTTACTGCGAAGATGTTATGAACCGACAAAACGTGACGAAATGGTCTTGTGAACCACCTTCGTATACTGAGGTTCCCTTGGTTTATGATACCATGTGGTCACATAGATCTTTATTAATATTTTGTAAATAAGATCTAAAAGTTTGTGACGTTGGTACATTTTTTTAATTCGTTTAGTAAGGGGTGGAGTCCGACTGGGTCCACTCGGCACGGCTACCACTGATTGGCCTATTGTGATTATGATGATGGAGAATTTGGTGGATTGAAGATTGGCAGGCCGGTCACGGTAGCCGAGCGGTCTAAGGCATGTACTGTCTTCGCTCGCTAGGAAATCGGGATCGTGGGTTCGAATCTCACTCAGGGCATGGATATGTGTGCGTTTTTCTGTGTTTGTGTACAGGTAGAGGCCTTGCGACGAGCTGATCACCCGCCCAAGGAGTCCTACCGAATGTGTAAGATCTAGAAAAACTGAAGTGAACGGAGAAGTTCATGGAGGTAGGCCTAGGCCCACTGGGGCTGTAGTGCCAAGGAAAAAAAAAGATTGGCAGGGGAAACCGAAGTACTTAGAGGAAACCCGCCCCAGCGCCACTTTATTCACCACAAATCCCACTTGAATTTCAGGGCAGCTACGAGTAGGTCGTAAACTGGAGGAGTGAGTCCAGAAGAATCTGTTGTTTCGAGGTTCGAGAGTAATTGAAGACGGAATAACAAGAAGACTTCATAGTGATTTGAAGTGTTAATTTCTGTGTATCCGTTGCCAGGACACGACTAGTGAAGACGGAGAATCCTAGTGCGTGTGCAACGGTGAACTGTAAATTGTATAAATCAACAATAGCTCTGTAATTAAGAGAGAGAGAGTGTACCCGAAGTGCCAATAAATCCAATCATCCGAACTAGAACCCGTTACTTTCGTCACGCGTACCTCAATACAGGTGATAATAGTGCCTCTTATTGGTCTCCAAAAATCCAACCCCATGTCCTCATTTTAAGAAGCGGGCGATACCAAAGTAACAGTGTGCCCTAAAGGGTAGTAATCCCTGTGCAGCACTTGCTTCTAAGCAGCCCCATCTCTTCCCTTAAGTATAAATAAATTCCCATCCCTTGTCTTGAGGCACAGCTAATCGTATTTTCTTATTTGCTGCATCTCTGAAGCCACAAACCATTAGTCGGATTACATGCTTTATTGAATTTAGTACGGCGAGGGTGGGCTTGCTAATTCTTAATTACAAGGTATAAATTTACCGTCGATTAACCTGGACTCCCACACGGTTTAGATGGTTGTGTGAAGTGTTCATACCACCACGTCGCACATACACCAGATTGAAACATTCTTATCTATTACATTCATCGCTAGATTTTATTGCTAAAGCGTGCACTAATCACATTCACTGTGACTTGGAAGGAAGAAAAGGTGAGATCAGGGAGCAAGAAAACATAATACATACAGTGATAAACCTCGCATTTATTCTGAGCGTGTTCTTATAGTCTTAAGTATGTTTTTTTTTATTGGTAGTGGGGTGGGACTAAGTCCCTTGTACTATGGTCACTTCTGGCCTATTGTACCAGCCCCAGATGATAGGTGAGGGTGATTGTGGAGCAATTGGTGGAATGAAGATTGGCAGTGGAAACCGAAGTACTCGGAGAAAACCTGCCCCAGCGCCACTTTGTCCACCACAAATCCCACTTAACCAGACCCGAGATCGAACCCGAGCCGCCGCGGTGGGAAGCCAGCGACTAACCGCTTGAGATATGGCGCGGACCCTTAAGTATGTTAGTCGTGGAACACTTACTGGATTATTTCAGAAATTAATTTTGGTCTTCACGAAGAGGCGACAAAATTTGAATTTGTACCTGAATTGAAGTCGCAGGCACAGAACCTTCCAGTAAGTGTATTTTGGTCTTGAAGGACGAAATGAGGGAAAGCCAGAGAGACGGACATGCTGAGGCTGGATTGTCTTGTATTTTTCAGTAAAAGAATGTTTATTGAAACGTACAGAATCTTGGAGTCCTTCTGAAAAATTTACAGGAAAATTCAAACTTCCTGCAACGGGCCTCACAGGATCGCTGTCTTTACATCCTTCTTTGCAGCCAGGCCCAAGTTTCATGGGCATATATTCCAAATTTACTGAGCACATCGCGACAGAGCGTTTTGGGCAGCCATTCTCAGAATACTCTATAGAAGAAACTGAGTTTAGAATATAACATCGGACAGTTTTATATATCGGAGTTGAGAAAGCTGTTAGCCGCCCCCAGGTGGCTTAGAAATTTCTCACCTTATATCGAACCCCAGGGCTCTGTTTAAAACACCCAGCCATTAGATCCTATCCATAGCAATATAAACCAAATCCACACCAATATACCCTTTATCTTTAACATACCTATTAATATTATCGTCCTGTGTACGCCTGCTTCTCCAAGGTGGTCTCTTTCCTCCAGGTTTTCCGATTATAGTTGGTTTGGACCTAAAACCTTCAGAAGAGAAAGGCAGGGAAACAGAATTATTACAAATGGCCTCTTTCTTCGGGTTTTCCTGCAAAACTTTTTATTCATATGACTTAGCTGGTATGCGTGCCACATTTCCTGATCACCTCATTCTCCTTGATTTGATCATCCTAATAATGTTTTGCAAGGAATACAAATTTGGGCTCTGATTATTAAAATATTCTTCTCAGCACACATTTTCTTTTTAAATAGTCCTCCAAATGAATGATATGTGGCGTGTGGACCATCCTGTGAAGATATAAATTGTGATTGTAAGATTTTATGTGTAATATTTGTAGTGATTTGAAGTGATAGTTTCTGTATCGAGATCCGTTGCTAGGAGACGAGTAGCGGAAGACAGAAAATCCTAGTACAAGTGCAACGGTGATCTGGAAAGTGTGTAAATCAGCGATAGCGCTCTATTAAATGTGATTAAGAGAGATTGTGTGTAACCTAAGTGCTAATAACTTCAATAATCCTAACTAGAACCCGTCACTTTTGCCGCGCGTACCACCATACACGTGACAATATGCACCTGTGGTTTCAGCCTGATATAGAGTCTCTGCGGCACGAGGTTGCTCTACCTCACTGCTCTCCCACTCTCTCACTCACTCTCTCCATACGGTGAGGTTTCGGAAACTTCAGGAACATCTCCTGTGGCTTGATGTTCTCTACGTCTCTGCTCTCCCCCTTTCCCTCTCTCTCTCTCTCTCTCTCTCCCCATACGGTGAGGTTTCGGAAACTTCAGGAACATCTCCTGTGGCTTGATGTTCTCTACGTCACTGCTCTCTCTCTTTCCCCCTCTCTCTCTCTCTCTCTCTCTCTCCCCATACGGTGAGGTTTCGGAAACTTCAGGAACATCTCCTGTGGCTTGATGTTCTCTACGTCACTGCTCAATGTTCCGATGTTTTCATTTTCTGAGGTTTCACATACACCAGACTCCTGCTGTGTCGTGTGAGGTTCCTCAACCTCACTGCTCAGTCTAGATCTTTCTTTATTCACTGAGGTTTCAGACACACCAGAAACCTCTTCTGTGCCTTGAGTGCCTTACGTTTTCTTGTTCTTCCGTGTCAGTCACTACAAGACTGCTTAATAGCAGTCTCTTGATCACAGCCTTCAGGATTTGGTGTGTGGCTGTGTCATATTCACCGCAGTACAATGCAAGGCGCTGTTATGGGATGTAACTAGTGCATCTCGGACACATCACAGCAGGCAATAACCAACTTCACAGTTCCAGCTATAACTGAGAATTCCATTACATAATTTTATCAGTGCGTTTCCAGGCAACAGCTCTGTAAACACGGTTCAACACGCAACAATAGATGAGGCTGGGTTTTCTATGTCGTCCGCACCGAGCAGCGGTGGAACAACGGGGTTATGTAACCCGCTTCTAGGCAACGGATCGGTAAACACATTTCCGCTTATCGGACCGTGCTATGAAAGTGGTGACGTCATCAACAATAGACGGTGTTTTCCGTGTGGTCTGTGCAGAGTGCTTATAATAGAAGTGAAAGCAGAAGCAAGTTCAGTTCAGGGCAGTTACGAGTCAGTCGTAAGCTCTAGGATTGAATCCAGAAGAATTTTTAGTTCCAAGATTCCACAGTCTATCTATCTATCTATCTGTTTATCTATGGCTCTACAGTTATTTGTCGTACCTTGGCCGATTATTCGGTTTCTTATTCCTATACACTGTTGGTAGAACTCCTTGAAAGGGGGATCAGCCCGTCGCAAGGCTGCTATCTACACACAGAATATACGCATGCCTTGAGTGGGATTCGAACCCACGATGTCAGTGTTCAAGCGAGAGAAGACAGTTCATTCTTTAGACCGCGAGGCCACTGTGATCGGCCTTTCTGCGGTTTACACGGCGTTATATCCGGGAAGATAGAATTCTTCGTTCCTTTGAGTTCTCAGGATAAATCATGCGTTATTACATGTTCTGTAAACATACTGTCATGGCGTCAGACGTTGGTGTTAAGTAGACTGGTTGCAATAAAATAACGTATGGACAAACACAGAAGTTTACAATGTGTACAAGTTCATTAAAGAAGGCCACCTCTTCTTCCGGATTAAATGCAAAAATGGTTGCTGAAGCCGCGGGAATTTCACCGGAAAAAGGGAGATCCAATGTTACAGAAAACTAACGCCACAGAAAGAAATTAAAAAAAAACAGAAGTAGCGAATTTAATATATGTCGAATTCGTAGAATAGTTAATTAATTTTACGTCATTGAAGGTCAACGTCCTACTCTTAGAAGCGCGGCTCGCAGTTCTGAGAAATGAAATAAGTTTCAAGGGGAATACGATGGCTCTGTGACATATTGCTTGAAAGTTAAAATTGAGGTGGAAGACATCTGAATACCACAATGGGTGCTGACAGAACAATTACAAATTCTCGAATCGTGGTTACAGTGTTAAGAATTAGAGTCAACAAGGCCGACTAATAATTTTTACTGAAGAGGAGCTTCATAACTTGTACTCTTTGCCAGTGGTTACAGTGTTAAGAATTAGAGTCAATAAGGCCGACTAATAATTTTTACTGAAGAGGAGCTTCATAACTTGTACTCTTTGCCAGTGGTTACAGTGTTAAGAATTAGAGTCAATAAGGCCGACTAATAATTTTTACTGAAGAGGAGCTTCATAACTTGTACTCTTTGCCAGTGGTTACAGTGTTAAGAATTAGAGTCAATAAGGCCGACTAATAATTTTTACTGAAGAGGAGCTTCATAACTTGTACTCTTTGCCAGTGGTTACAGTGTTAAGAATTAGAGTCAATAAGGCCGACTAATAATTTTTACTGAAGAGGAGCTTCATAACTTGTACTCTTTGCCAAGTATGATTATAACTTGCAGGTTCTGAGGCCCTCACAGCTGTGATTATGAAGATTTCTGTCTTCTGATATATAACGTAATATAGTCCGTTGAAATGTCAAGCGATGTTTCGAAAGAACGTATGGCTGATATCTTCAGGGTTGAAGAATAAGCCAAGTAAGGAACCAGTATGAAGCAGGGCTCTGCTTGCTACCATAACCATGCGGTTTTCTTCCTTGCATTTATTTACGCTGAAGATGGAGGCGACACGTTCCTCTGAAACGTCTGTTGACTTTCAGCGTAGTACAAGATGTTATATCCCAGAAGACAGAACTTATGCTTAGTGCTTACTCGGATTAGAGGCTGCTAGGATATCTCCATAAAATTTCAAGGTGAGAAGACGCACGCAGTTGTGAACCAGTAGATGTACTGTTTGTAGGCATAATGTACAGAGTAACTAACTAACTAAGCAACTAAGTTCCTGGGCTGAGCCCATCTTGAGAAGCCACCAGTTGCTCAGCTACGCAGGAATTTCCTAACATTATAGGTAACCCGAAAACTCATTACCGTGTTCACAAGGGTCCACAACTGGTCCCTAACCTGAGCCAGATACAGTCCACACTACCCGATCCTGTTTTTCTAAGATCTGTTTTAATATTATCCTCCCACCTACTACTGTGTCTTCCTAGTTTTTTCTTCTAATTTCCCCCCCCCCCCATTATCCCATATGCATAAATGAGAATTGGAATTTCCAACGCAGGGTAGGATCATTCGGATAGATTTTTCAATAATCTTTTAATCATCATTGATTTGAGAACAGAAAATTGCGGTTAGCAGTCAGTTGGCCATCTGGGCGTTTGTACAGGAAACTGGACATACAGATGGAATGGCTTATTTAGATCAACTACTATTATCTTAGTAAACAGCAGTCGTGTTTCACTGGGTTCAAAGTTAATCAAACAAGGAATGAAATAAAAACTCAAGTAAATTAGTAATTGGGCCCCGCCATAGCTCAAACGGTTAGTCTCTGGCTTCCCACCGCGGCGGCCCGGGTTCGATCGCGTGTCTGGTCAAGTGGGATTTGTGGTGGACAAAGTGGCGCTGGGGCGAGTTTTCTCCGAGTACTTCGGTATTCCCTGCCAATCTCCATTCCACCAAATTCTCCATCATCATAATCACCCGGGGCAGGCTACAATAGGCCAGTCAGTGGCCGCCGTGCCGAGTGGACCCAGTTCTACTCCACCCCCCACTAAGCGAATTTAAAAGGGAAAAAACTGCTCTACCAAGAGCAACAGCAGAAAGCGGAAACCTGTCGCAGCGGTCAGAGTGCACGACTTGCTTGCTCCAGCGTTTGTTTCCCGCTGCAGACTTAATGTATTGACTGATGGCTTGGCATATTTCTTCACTGCCAGCTCTTTCTATCCCTCTGACTATAGAATATAGAAGTTTTGAAACTTATGTTTTAATTTTTTAAGTATTTCATAATAATTTTCTGTTTCAAACATCTTGTCTTATATGGGTATATATTTGTTGTTGGATTTTAAGAACTTTTGTATCTCCGAAGTTTTGACTGGTTCTCTGTTTGAAAGCATTTCATAGGGATTCAGTGAAGTTGTTTCCTTAACGCGACACGTTTTCATTCCATGTACGCCTCTGTGGCCTCAGACTGACCGGCCCCTAAGACCAACTTGTCTACTTGCTAGCAAGAACGCCGGAAAACTGAGTTTCGTAAGACTGGGATGAGGCAAGGGAGACTTCGAAGAAAAACTTAAAAAAGAGTTGGTGCTGGTAGGTAGCGACAGTTTGCAAGAGGGACGAATTACTGAGGGGGAAAAGAAAATGCTGAAGGGTGTATACGTGATGTGGAAGAACAAGTCTTTTTTGCAAAAGCTAAGATTTTCCAAAGCAATGAAGAACATGGTTTGACGGCGTGACAACGGAAATAGGTGACCGGGCGAAAAGTACTTGTTTCTTTTGTATGTCGTAACAGGAAATGTGATAGCCTTTTTTTTTTTGTTCTAGTGGTCATTGGCTTCAGATAAAAAGACATGTTTACCGAGGTTAGAAAGTTACTCGATCCTGAATTTTACGAACTCTTTCCGACATGGGCAATTGACCATTCAACCCTACAGACTCCGCGTCTTTCTTTGACATAAGCATTACTTTCATCTCAGCCAGAACATACAAGCTACCGTTTCGTTACATTCACCCATCTATAACAACCTCTGAAGCATTACATTGAAGACCGGCTCGATACAGGGTGACCAATATTTGAAAACGAATTATGGACAGTTCGACTGTAGCATCGCAGGACAATGGTTATAGCTCCTGTTTAGAAATCGGGAGACCCAAGATTCGAGACTTGGGGAAGAGACCGTCTTCCATCTTATTGAAATTTTTGTTCTTCTCTTCGATTCTTCCAGACACGTGATTCGAAAAGAACGGAGCGTTGCCTTTCCTTTCGCTTGTTTTGTTCTCTGTTGATAGCTGCATAGCGACGGTATAGGAGGAATTGGTGTATTACTAAATTGGTATATGTGCCGAAGAATATATTTTTGTTGGAAGAAATCACCGTGAAAGTTGGCTCAAAATGTAAAGTTTCTGTCTTGAAATCGGAAGGTTCTCGGTTCAAATTTCCACCAAGAGATAAATTATCTTGACATCTCTCGTGTTGTTCTTCGAGTGCTCAAGCAAATACCGCGGTACCTCGAAGCAGACTATTGCCGCTTCATTCCACATTCTTTACAGTTCATTACTCGTCACTCAAGTCACTCGACACTGTTCATTCCTTCCTTCCTTCATTCATTCATTATTGGAGGGAGTGGGTTTCCCCATGCACCGCGACCAGTTGTTGATCTATTGTACGTCCCCTTTTGATATTCTACCAGTCGCCATACCCTTCCGGTACTGGTGTTTGCTATCAGCGCCGTTCAGCCAGCGAGTCCGGCCCCTCTACTGGCATTGGTGCCCGATATTTCCCCCATCTACCGGAGGCATTGGAAACTACTTGGGCGGGAAACATTTTACCTAATTTTGCTTAGAGGTCACTCGACACTGTTAGGCCTGGTTTGAATTTCCGGCAGCTTGAACTACAACCAATGAAATTGGGTGAAATTAAAGCGAATGTGATGTCAGTACATATTGTTTCATTGTCGGCAGTGTAAATAATCAACATAATATACGCTAAATTTAATTATTAAAAATTTAACGCCGAAATTATAATTCTTATAGCTAAAAGGTAAAGTTGACCCTGTGCTAAATTAATTAGGCACCAGGCTATGGAGACGTATAGGGGTGTTGAGGCATAGGTTAATCTCTCTTAACCTCGATACTAGATGCTGGTGACTTGTCAGCTTCACGGCCCGGACGCTTTACCGCATAGGAAGAGTCCCCGGCATATGTCGAATTGGAAGCCGGGTGCGCACTAGAGGCGGTGTGGATGCTTGGGAGAAGAGAAAAACTCTTTCCCCTGCAAGGACTCGAACCCTGGCTGTCTAGCCAATAACCCGAAGCCATACCGACGGAGTTATATCGGCAATTATAATAGTTACAAATGAAAACTACAGGAAGTGTAATGAATAATGGACAGAAATTTATGTTAGAGAAGTTCCTAACAAAATGTACAAGGCGGATGCGGCTGTTACGTAACAATCGAATACGTATTGTGCTGTGCCATGCTGAAACGTCGAACATGGCCGCTTTTTTTCACTTCCGTGTTAATTTGTTTTTTATAAAAATCCTATCCTTGGACGGTACAACTTATGCAGTTACAAAACGTCGTTAAATAACCAAGAAATAAACTTCGGGTAGTAATAGTTTCCGTCATTTTATAGTTTTTACACTAATTCGCTAAATACATTATCACTTCGAATGTAAGAAGTCCTCGAATTTCAGACGGATCCAGTTTTTGAATGTGGGTTTTAGTAACAAAATTAGAGAGGTGGACATTCCTCAAATTTAAGACGCTCCTCAATTTTTAAACGTGCGTCATATATTCGAAATGATAACGGTATATGCCTAAGATCCAGTGGATATCCAGATCTGTTCCCCAGGAGTTAAGTTGGACGGATATTGAAAGTAACTTCTGTCTAGTATGAAGTATTGTGTACCTTCATTTCGTAGCGCTGTGAATAACTTTTTTATATCAGCTCCCACATGAAGACATTTTATTTGTCTTGGTGCAGGTGTTGTCGTTTGCAGGGTTGATGTACATATCTCATTGTTGCCCTCAGCGAAAGGACGTGAGGAAATTCAACGGACAGACGGAAGCCTCATGAGAGAGACTGTACTGTGGCAGTATTTGTTACACTGTAAATCCTGCCATATGCGTCCTTGAGGCCTAATCATGAAGGACTACAGACCTACTAAATCTACTCTACACTCTTCAGCTCATTCGAACGCTGTAAACTAATTTATTAATTGAGATAAGACTGCCATTATAATTCATAAGGAGCCGGGATAGCTGAGTCGGTATAGCGACTAGCTACGGGCTGGACGACCGAGAGGTCAGAGTTCGAGTTCCGGTAGGTTCAAGAATTTTCACTTCTCCATGTCGTCCAGACCGGCTTTGGAGCCCACCCAGCCTCCTATCCAAAGGGTGCCGGGGACCCTTTCTTGGGTGTTAAGCGGCCATGGCTGAACCTGGCCACTCACCTCCAACTAGTGCCAAAGTAAAAAAGTGTGTACCTATACATTCACTCCCACATACGTCTTGAAGGCGTAGGGCTTAATTAGTTAAGCATAGGGACAGCTTTACCTTACCTACAATTATAATTCATAAAAAATAGTAAAGCTATCCCTGTACCAGGCCGTGAAGGCCCGTAGGGTTGTGAGACGTTGAGGGTCCCACATTATCTAGACAGTCGGCTCACAGATGGCGGTAAGGTGGTCAGCCCTACGCGCCTGTCGCCCTTTACCCCCAAGAATATTCCTGTTACTCATTTCTGTTAGAGGCTGAGTAAACCCCAGAACCTAGTGCGCCTGGAAGGATCAGGTCAACTGAAAAACATCCAATGACCTCTACATCTCTCCGTATATAGGCTGTCTGCGTAACATCCGAATGGCTCCATGGAATTTGAGGTTCTCAGAGATGCCGTTATGATGAGTTCTTCTGGGACATAACGACGTATAGTCCGTTGAAAGTCAACCGACGTTTAGGAAAAACATGTCACCTCCGTCTTCAGGGTCGAAGAATAAACAGAGCAAGAAACCAGCGTGAAGCAGGCAGCAAGTAGTTGAAGACTTTCAGTGGACTAGGCTGCATTAAATCCCAGGAGAGGAAACTCTTTAATTGAGGGAATTCTGATGTTATTTGATTGATGGACCTAATAAATGAACAGTGCAGCTATGTTTATATACAATACGAAAATATACTCAATTTTTTTTTTCTATGGAGCAAAGTCCTTAAGAAACTAGTAGTCACGTATATAGTACAGGTATTCATCATCTCTTAGAAAACCAAAAGTCCATGCCCCATGCCCAGCCCATCGAAGCTTCCGGCAATAGACCTGTATGAATCGCGACATCTCTCGTTAATGTCCTTAATTGTTCAGTTCTCTTCTGCCCCTCAGGCTTAGACGCGTATATTTTTCTGAATACAGATATTACTACTGTGAACTCAGTCTTTTGAACGCTGTCTGGTATAAACATATCTGGTTAATCATGATAACATTTCGATGTAGCTTAGCCATTGCTTATTGCGCGTTATTGTCCGTTTTGGAAGTTATGCCTAGAAGCGAACGGAGATAGTTCATTTTCTCTAAACAAAGTAATGTTTTAAAAACCAGTCTATCTCGCGCTCAGGTGGTTGAGGAACTATGCTACAAGCTGGAAGTTCGCGGGTTCGAGTCCCAATGAGGTGGATTTTTTCAACTTATCTAATCCTTCCAACCGCAGTATGACCCTGGGGTCGAGTCAGCCTCTAACAGAAATGGGAATCAAGAATCTTCCTGGGCGATAAAGGGCGGCCGGCGCGTAAGGCTGACAACCTTACCACCATCTGTGAGCCGATTGACTGGAAAATGTGGGAGCCTCGACGTCTCATAACCATATGGGCCTCCACGCCTTTTAACAGGAATAGCTTTACCGTTTTTTTACCTATCAAGGTTAATCACTAGAGCCGAGGTTCTATGCGACAACATTGAAGAAAGCTGACAATATTCAGCGGGTTTCCGTGGTGAGGGACGAAAGCATCCTGATAAGTGACACAACGCACTTCATTGTGCTCTTTCCTTGAACCGACATGGCGTTCGGTATAACACAATGGCTGCCTTGATGCCAATGAAAGGGGCATTACAGATGCGGATTTATATGAGGACGTACAGAAGGCGCTGCGGATATCCCAGTTCAGAAGCTAGGCAAACTGGTGACTGTTGGAGCAACAAGCATGGCCTGAAGGTAAAGTGGCGTGATCTCGCATGTCGCCAACAACTTGAAGAATATGGCAGAATATGTCGTTCCTTGATATAACATGGAAGTCTCCGTGCGAAATCCCTCGGAATGGTGCATATTGTTGCAGTGGTTTCGAAACTCCTTAATTTCATGACATCCCAAAGGAAATCATAGTCAGTTTAACGATTTCTAGACTGACATGTAAGCTTTGTAAGGAGATGTTCTTTGAGTCGCTGGTAGTGACTTGAATGCACGAATTGCCGCAAGAAAGTAAATAATTTCTGGAAATGAAGCTGAAACTGATTCCTAAGTTTACTGATCATGGCTGGATGCGCAACTTCGCATGTTTTATTCACATCACTCTATACATATATATACTATATATCACCTTACAATCATCGAATCACCTCGCCAATGAAGATTTCGACAAAATGGCAGTGTTCGAAAGGAAGTTCGTCTGTGGGAACTGCCACCGCCATCAAACAATATGAGACGAATTTCATTTGCAAGAAAGGAAGCCCCCCACTGATGCTAAGAAACAGACGAAGAATTTTTGCTTCAACGGAAGTTCAGCTTTCGTTTTCAAGATATACACAAACGTGAGGCCACGATCAGCGTAGAGTAAGAGCATTTTCAGTGACATTTTGTGTTAATATGTAAATTTTACGAATATGATTTTATAATGAGATGGTGAGCTGAAGTCTGATACAGGGCTGAGAAGTACATTTGTGTGTGTTTGATTCATAGAACTTCATAGTATCTGTTTCCGTGCTGAAAGGTTTCCAGCGATCTGTTACCACTGCGGGCGAAAGCCGTTGCTGTGGCACATGTATTTGTGAAGAATTTTGCTTAGTGAAAATGGCGAAGTGTAATCCAGGAACCGGATTGTGAGGCTGCCTCCCTCATCCAGATACCGAGAACATGATGGCAAAGAAACAGTGACAAGCTTCTCATTAAATTTCATCCGTACTTCAAAATACTACCGAAAGAACCGAGCATAATAATTTTTTATTAATACTGTTAAAGCTATTGAAGTTTGCCGCTTAAAAGCTTAATGTAAAATTTTATTGTAAGAACTTATCACTACTTACGGTCGGCGCCGGGTTTTGAGGTTTTTAAATTGCCCCTCATGCAAGAAAGGCAGCTTATCACTGTTCTAGCTCATTTATTTCGAGCCATTTTTATGTGACGAAGGCGAGCTTGTAATTTATAGCAGACACCATGGGAATCTACCGGAAAATATTATGTAAACTGAAATAATTAGCATGATATATTTCGTTCATCAGTCAAAACAGCCTCTATTTTCTTTATTACGTTATATTACGAGTTACATGTTCCGAAACCAAAATTGCCATCCTCAGCCCGAAGTACATTAGTGCAAGTTCCTGATACAAAAAGTAATAAGAATGAATGTGACATTCATGTTTGTTTACATGTCTGCTTTAGCATCATATGTTAATTATGACATGATAAATTAAGGATACATAAATATGTATGAATTCCAGTAAGGCTACTTCTGCAGTAGTCTTCATGGTAGGTAGGGTAGGGGAGGTAGGGGTCCTCCGTTGCGCAACATGTCACAATATCAAAGTATTTATGTGAAAATAGTTGGGTCTGAGGAAAACCGATTTGGTGTCTGAACGTGTAAACGTTTAATGTAGTGCAGTAAAGAATTGCAGACTGTGTTGGCAGAATGAAATAAGTAGCCTAAATAATACATTACTTAACAATATACAAAAGTATGTACTGATAACGTTTGGTTGTGTATAGCCCTGCCCGCTGGCTTCTCATGTTTTGGCTCACTCTGTAACGTAAAAAGTACGTACTTACCAAATAATAATTTTTTCCCAAAATTCCACCGTTATTTCTATTATCAGTGAAGAGTTAAGAAATGTTTTAATCTTTTTATTATTCTCGTGAGTGTACATATATTTTAACCAATCATATTTGCGTTCTTCGTACCAAAGCGCGAAGCGAACTTTGTCAGAGGAAATTACAAGAATATGCCTGTTCGTTGGAATGTTTCATCTGCTTAAATAATAAGCGAATCTAGATTAAATTTGGTGATAATCGTCTTCATTAAAGTTTTAGAGTTAATTTGCTTTTGATTTGTATTAGTCCAGTATAATCTCTAAACTCGACAACTCTTAGAAGTTTTTTTAATCAATCATATTATAAAAGCTTCACCGGTTATTAAATATGGATCCTACTCATATCTAAAATTTTCATTTGAAACTGTTTTGATGGGGTAGATATTTAAGAAAATGCGAGGAGAAATCATTTCTGCATTTCACAGTGAACTGCGACAGAGTGCAATTAGCTGATTTTTCATCAGCAATAGACGAATGTCACGTATGCAGGATGGTAAAGAGCGAATTTGTAACGCCTGTGTACTCTGTTAAAGTGGACCGTTTTACGTGTGTTCTCTTATGCGTTTATCATTGTACGCCAAACCGAAACGCTCAGGGCAGTGATCTATATTAATACAGACATTCTACCACAGGCTTTGGTTGTGACTGTCGGTGTTCCTTCACTCTGCCACTCTTAAAATGAGGTATATATACGATGGGGTACCCAAAAGAAACCGAACTAATTTTTCTGTGGGCAGAGCTTTTATAGTACCGCGTTTTGCCGCTATGAGCGCATAGAGCTAACATTCCTGAGTCGATAAGCCGACTACCGATGCTTCAGAAGGTAAGGACTAGTTTCGGCAGAGTTTATAGTGACAACTGTTTTGTGTGATCGTCGTTTTTGCAATGGCCCGAACACATGAAAATGTTGAAAAAATTCGTGAAATCATCAAGGAAGATCGACGACAGACCATTGAAGAAATTGTGGAGCTGTCGGGAGTGACTTGGAGCTCAGCGGCCAGATTTGTGGCAGTCGGGTGACTGGTTTTTCCATCATTACAATGCCCCTGCTCACACAGCCCTGTCTGTACAATTCTTGACCAAAAATGGTATGACCCCTGTTCCTCGCCCTCCGTACTCACCCGACCTTGCCCCATGCGAATTTTTTTTTGTTTCCTCGAATGAAAAGAGACATGAAAGGAAAAAAAAACGACGGAGGCGCTGTCAAGCATCTCAAAAGATGAATTTAGACAATGTTTTGAAAACTGGAATAAAAGACTAGACAAGTGTATTAGTGTAAGTGGAGAGTACTTTGAAGGGGACTGAAGGTTTGTGCTTAAAATTTGAATAAATAAGTTTAAAAAAATAAGTACCCCCTCGTATGCAATACTGCAATTGTACAGTCATCTGCGTTGTAATGCTATGTATTTCGGAGAGAGTTCGACTTCTCGATCTTCACGGTCTATCTATAAGCCACGATTTGTTCACCAGGGCTCCTACTTCTGCCAGATTACTCTTCTATCCTAAACGCGGAGACAATATGTTCTTTCGAAACGTCGGATACTCTCCGAACTACACGGTGTTACAACCCAGTAGGCTGTCCTCGTAGTCACCACCGTAAGAACTTGAAATTCTGCAGTATTCGTTCTTCCAATCAGAAGAGCGATTCTCTGATTCTACGGCGCTGATTCTTCCAGCTGTGTATCGACTGATAGAATTTATTTCACTGTTTTCTCCCTTCATTTTCGTTTGACCTCCGGTTGTGGTGGCTGGGTTATCTTGCCACCTCTTCACACGATGGCAGCACAAGTAGGCCTGCTGTTTCGCCTAAGTGTTGTCCAGGGAAATCAACTGCGGGCCAGAGGCTAATTGGACCGCATTATAAGCCATTCTAATCCTACTCGTCAAAAGTTTTAGCTGGAATTTATTTCAATTATTGTTGTGTGCGTCTACAGCATTATCGGTAGTAGACGTAGGAAACATCGTTGTTTCTCCCCCGATGAATGTTAGTATTCATCTGTTCGAGAAAATGAACTGGAGATGTGAGATGATTTTCCTTCGCAAAATAACATATCAGATCAATCATTCTTACACCGTAAGCGGTCCGTCTATAATACAAGAGAAGACAGCGCTAAAGCACACACAACAAAAGTAATGGACATAACAAAGACTGAAATAGCCGCCAAAAAATACGATGGGATTATACAGGGTTATTCATAAGTCCATGAAACATTTTGAAAATTTACAATAAGTAAACTACACAACGGATACCAAATTTGATTACACTGAAATAGAGATAAACTCACCAAGTTTCTTTTACATAGTTCACAGATGCCCAATATGTCCACCTTTGCTGATACGGCAGACATCTGTGTGATAACCCATTTCGTCCCACACCCGTGTCAGCATTTCACGGTTGATCAGAGCCACAGCAGTGGTGATACAGTTGCGAAGGTCCCTGAGATCCCTATACGCGCGGGCTTTTAAAAAACTTTGAGAGATTCTCTATCGGCGTAAGAATTACCATGATCCGATGCATAGTTTATTTTTGTGAATTTTTAAAATGTTTCACGCACTTATGAATAACCCTGTACTACGAAAGAAATTAACAACAAAGACAACAATGTGCCTAAGGGCACAGAAGAAGTGGTCTCCCTAATAATAATTGTTCCCTGATGATGGCCCATGTGTCGCCGAAACATGTAGCAACAAAAAATGAATGTATATAGCTAATGACATTTAAAATATTTAACAAACTCTTCTAGTGTATTAAATATATTTTAGTGTCTTTTATAAAAGTTCGCCTTTGTTGCATTACAGACGGTACACTTATGATGTAAAAATGATACCACAATGCAACAGGATGCTGAAATACAATATTATGGTAGATTAATGTTCAATACTAATAGTAATGGTAGTGGTGTGGTGGTGGCGTGGTGGTAGTATTAAAGTAATTAGAATTGTAATAATAATACGGAAACGTATCTAGGAACAGACTCCTCTTTGCAAATCTGATAGCCGTTCAGCCTGTCTGGATATTGTGTACCTTTCACAGAACCCAAAGAACCGAATATAATTTTGCCAGATAACGCCACTGAATCCAAACCCGAGACAGATAAATCCAATTTACATCTCTACATGCCATTTCCTTAAAATACATACATTTGAACATTATCTCTACATTGCAGTCTGTTTAATGCTTAATAAACTTCGTAAGGACGTCACTACGAGTTTAAAATACCTTGTAGGAATTAATTATTACTAATTCTTGCCATTTCTGCTGTACCCATGATATCTGTTCGTCTGTCTGAATATTTTGCAGCTATTTTACAGTTTATAAGTACAGAATCTTATACGCGAGACTCCCTGGAGTGATCCGACCCGCCCCCTCTCATCCCTGATGTAGACACATCTGAATAATGCACATAACACAGCATTCATGAGGTAACGGCCGGCTCGGCTCGGCTATTACGTGGTCTTATGTCAACTTGACGCGAGTCTATTGTGGGACAATAAGCGACGGCTTATTACCGGAAATGGGCAAGGGTTGTGTCCGCAATAGTTACTAAATCCCTGACGTAACGGTCCCTACGAACTAACTAACCACTGCCACGTGTCTTGTGATTCTAGAGCGCCATGATCCTTGTATGAATCTCCGTTGTGTGCTAAACTCTGTCACCGTTCTCACTCTCGTCTGCAGTTCAATGGAATTGGAACTTATAATTCTAATTAAGTGTAAAAATAGAAGAGTACCGAAGTAAAGAACTCTACTTATGAAAATAATTATCTAATTAAATAATTAAGCAACTAACTAAGAAACTAAAAAGCAACTGAGAAATTCCGAACCAACTAAAGAATTAATTAATTAAATAAGTAACTAATTAGATAAACAACTGAACTGCTAATTAACTATGTCTCTACAGCCCTTTGTTGGACATTGGCCGCTTTTTCAGGTTATTAATCCTGTACACAGTCGATAGAATTCCTTGGACGGGGGAGCAGCCTGTGGCAAGGCCTCTGCCTGCAGATAGAACAACACGAACGCAGAATAAACGCACACAGACATCCATGCCTTCAGTGGGATTCGAACCCACGATCCCAGCATTCGAGCTTGCGAAGACAGTTGAAGCCTTACACCGCGAGGCCACTGCGAAAGACTGCTAAGTAACAGTAAAATCCAAAAGTTCAAGACGGTGATATATTAAAACAATTATTGACTTTTTGCACAGTATCCATATCCATGATCCTGTTTTATTTATCTCAAACTGTGTTTCGCAAAGTGGACTCTGCCTCCATCCTCAGGTCAGAAGCCAACCCACTGAAGCCCTATCAGGAGAGCTAGTTCCTATCTCCGGACTCAGTCAGGAAAGGTCGGCAGAACTAGTCCCTCTCTCCAGATTTTCCAGAGATGGGAACAAGGTCTATCTATTGGGCCCAACTAAGTAGACTTCTTACCTGAGGAGGGAGGCAGAGTTCAGTTCCGAAACATATTTTGATACAAATAAAACAGGGCTATCAATTATGTTCGATAAGTCAATAATTTTAAATTAATTAGGTTATTCTTTTCTGGAATCTGACACCGTGTAGTTTGATATATTATTAAAATATTTAGGGGGAACGTGTTGCCTGCGTCTTCAGGACAGAAAATTGAACCGCGACGGAAAAGCGGTCAGTGACCCCGGAAAGACAGCGTACCGGTGGTGGTGATGTAAACTTAAAATCTTGTGGCCCAGAAAAGGGACACACTTGTAGACTGTAAATACACATACACAGTGTATCCAGGTTCTGTGAATTATTTTCAAAATTTCACTCTTTTTATTCAAAAGAGTCTTCTTCTGAATCAATACATAGCTTGAATCGATTGAAAAGTTTACGAAAACAGTCACTGTACTCCTTTTGTGGAATCGCATTTAAAACTGCGGTACATTCCCTTTGGATGTCCTGGATGGTGTCGTGAAGGTCTCCTTTCATCGCCAGCTTAACTTTTGGGAAAAACCAGAAACCTGTTGGAGCCAAATCTGGCGAATACGGAGGATGATCAAGGACTGTGATCCCTTTTTTGGCCAAGAAATCGCGCACGATCTTCGATTTGTGGTGTGGGGTATTGTCGTGGAGGAGCGACCAGGAACCTTGCTCTCGATATTCAGGTCGAATTCGAGGACTCCGACATGATAATCAGAATTCACTGTTTGACCTTCTGGCAGAAATTCCTTGTGAATGATTTATTTGGAATCGAAGAAAACGGTTAGCAGTTACTCGACTCTTTTGAATGCGCACTTTCTTTGGTTTCGGCTTCTTTGGGCTCAACCACGCTGCACTCTGCCGCTTTGTGAGAGGCTCATACTGAAAACGCCATGTCTCGTCACCAGTAACAATCGATTTTGTAAATTTTGTATCAGTTTGGGCCGACCGTAACATGTCTTTGCACTGTTACACTCTGGCATGTTTTTCATCGTCTGAAAGCGCGTGCGGTACAAACCGCGCACAGACCTTCCGCTTACCAAAATCCTGGGTCAAAATTTGATGCACAGTACTTTTTTTATTCCCAAAAGCTCCTCGATGAGTCTTGCGGAAACACATCTGTCTGATGCAAGGATTTCGGTCACTTATTTCACATTTTCTTCAGTGTGACTTGTTCTGGGCTTTGATGCACGTGGAACGTCTTCAATGTCCTCCCTGCCGTCACGAAACACAGCATACCACCGAAAAATGTTCGAGCGACTCAGACAATCACTACCGTACACACTTTTCATCATTTCGTACGCTTCTCCGGCTGTTTTGCCTAACTTCAAATAAAATTTGATGTTGGCTCTCTGTTCAACCGCCATTTTCCGACGATCGTCAGAACAGTACTGTTACATTCAAGGTCAGAACACACGATGCAGTGATGCATATCTAATCTCGCTAAACGTGCTAAACATCCCAACCATATAATAATATCAAGTGATAAGCCTGATTCCTAGTGTGGAGGCAAGTTAGAATAACTCCACCGTAGCCCTGCGAATCATAGAGGGTAACTGAGCCACCCTGTCACTGGGGGACATGAATACAGAGACCTGGTACTCCAGGTTGGGTGGCGAACAGAAGGCTGACGATTTTTTTCTGCAAACAAAATTATTGTTGTGACTTCCAGAGAAGTGGAAACCAGTTGGGCTAATTCCCAGGAATGGACAAATTTTGTAGAATCTTCTCAGGAAGGTTATGGTTAAAATGGCTCTTTTGCCAATGATGATAAACCTGATAATATTTTGTTAATAATCATACAGCAGAAATCGTCAATTTATATATACGTAGGCTGCAGAATATACAGTAGGTTCGGAGAAACATGAGCTATGGCCTTGAGATGCGCAGTAGCTTTGCCGCCGTAACACAGGTTTGGAGTAAGCGGAGTTCAGATTATCAGGTGCTGTGAATGAGTTAACGTCGTGTGTTGAGTTCCATTGCAATAACACTGGCCCGTTTATAATTAGGCCTGTCATTTTCGCCTATATCAGAGCTTTTGTCCTACCGAACAATTTGTACTCTAAATTAAGTAGGCATGTCCGCGCAAAAGAGGCTTGCAATCACCAATCACTAATGAGTCATCGGTTTAGAGACATAATGAAGATACGCATCTGTTGTTCCATTAATTGTTCAATAAAATTCGTTCAACAGATCAGCTGTATGAACATACTAGTCCTTTCTTGACGTAAGAACTTTTAATTTAATAATTGTCTCTACAGCCCTTTATTGGGCCCTGGCTGCTTTTTTTTTCGGTTTCATAATCCGAAACACAGTTGGTAGGACTCACAGGACGTGGGATGAGCCCGTCGCAAGGCCTCTACCTACACACAGAATAAACGCACACATACATCCATGCCTCGAGTGGGATTCGAACCAACGACTCCAGCGTTTAAGCTTTTAAGCGTTTAAGAGTCCAGTTAACTTTGGAATAATTATTGTGTCCTTTACCTGTTCTTACGGAGGCGGTGTTTGATGCCTTTGCTAAGAGCACAATAATTTAAATCTTTTGAAAGCAGGCGATCCAAAGAGGGTTTGCTTATACTCTCTCAGGGAGATGCGAACTCTATAGCAATGGACTGTGGATATTTTGTGTGGACTACTAATAGAGTCATAAGCCAAGAAAGGGCTGCCTGAAGTGCAGCATGCATGGCGAAGTTAAGACATGCGCATTACATTATATCATGGAGAATAAGATGGCAATTTATATGAAGGATGATGATGCTGAAGGGATGAAAAGCATGCTCCCTGCCTTTCTTCATCGTACCACAAAGGCGTAGGGAGGCGTGGGTGTTTGCAACGTCCACTGGTGTAATTTCTTAACCCCCAGTTGATGTTCTGGTAGACGTTATCCCCGGAAAGGGCCCTCGTTTCAGGAAGAATGAGCGAACAGATGGGGGTCTGGGAGAATGTTTCACTTTTCGTTTGTGTGCTGTGTTTTGATTGAACGTATTTATGTGTGTTATTTGTCTGTTGGCTTATTATAGTACCACTGCCACCACGTGAAAACCCATTTGCAGTTAAATAGTAATAAAATAAAGAGTAATGGCTAAGTCGACCAATCAGAGGACCCAAAATCAAACCTGAGCTTTAAATGTCGGAAAGAGAATCTGCTTACAACGATTTTAACTGTTCTCTGCTGCTCAGGGCGAAATACCTATTAGCCTGAATATGGGGTGAGCTTGTTTTATTCAAATCCTGCTTCTTAGAAAATAGGGATAGTCTTATTTTGGGGTCCTTAAGGATATTTATGCCGGTCACGGTAGTCGAGCGGTGTAAGGCATGTACTGTCTTCGTTCGCTCGGAAGCCATGATCGTGGTTCATATTCCATACAAAGCGTAAATGTTTGGTGTGTGTATGCCTTTATTCTGTGTTTGTGTTGTCCTGTGCATAGGTAGCGGCCTTGCGGCGGGCTGATCACCCGTCCAAGGAGTCTTACCGTCTGTAAAATGATCTTGAAACTGAGTAATCAGCCCTATGCTTCAAAGTGGGAGCAAGAGAAAAGAAAAAAGAATAATTATGAAGAAGATGGAAGTAATCCTCAAAACTGAGTAACATAAAATGATGATAAAATAAAATGATCTTGAAACTGAGAAATCAGCCCTATGCTCCAAAGTGGGAGCAAGAGAAAAGAAAAAAGAATAATTATGAAGAAGATGGAAGTAATCCTCAAAACTGAGTAACATATTCAGTTTTGTCAATTTTGCTTTTTATGAATTACTCGTTGGAAAAAGAGTGTGTTGCCTTGAATTGGGACTTAAACGATAAATGCGTTTTATTATCTTGAAGGCTTTAAACTTTGATTCTCAAATTATCCTGCATATATATGTAATTAAATGAACCGAAAAGCTGTTATGTTTTATGACCGAACCGCATGAAGAGGGTATGTGAATGCTAAAGTGGTTTCCCTCGTTTTCGATTGGTCCTCTTGACATGTAAAGTGAACAGAGAAAACTAATGCAGATCAAGTGCTTCCTTCAGTAAAGAAGTCTGTTCGAGTTACTCATATTGGTTCAGCCAGCGAACTTTTTCATTAGTACTTGGAACTGCCCGCAGTTTGGGACGCAAAGATGCAGCGCTCAGCGCAGCCCGTTAACTGCAATATTGCGAGCGTACTCCTAAAATATTCGACTCAACATTTTGCTATAAAACAGATTACAATATTATTTTATCCTTGCATAACGTAGCTCCTTACAAAACCCAAACTTCTATAACTAACTCCATGGAATAGAATCGTCCTGAAAAATCCTACAAACGTTCAGCTGGCCAAGAATTTCGCCGCTTTACATAATATGAACAATGAAGTGCCGTCATTTTAAGAACTGATTATTGGGTTTCATCCTGAGTCACGTGAGTCCAGGCCATACCCTCACATATTTCTTAAAAGCATCTTTGCTCCGTTAAAATACAGTGCTTATTATATATACCACCCTTTACGAGGAAAGAACTCTCAATTATACACGCATGTATTGTGCGCGTTTGTTCGTTTCGTGTGATTGTCAAAATAAACAGTGACCTTTAAGCAGCAGCACCGCTGAGTCCCTGTAATGGAAACGCTGTATTTCTTCTCTGAATAACTGAATTTTTAAATATAATGTGACGAATATGACCATTGCTAGGCAATAACTCATTATACACGTTCCAGTGATCGCGCAACAATAGGAACTATGTTCTCTGTGGACCATACAACAACTAGGTGCTAGGTTACACAACAATTCTCACAACAGAAGAAGTGTTTTCTGTGTGGTCCGTTCCATGCCCAGTGCTAGGCAACGGAGCCGTAAAAATGCATTCCTAATACAAGGGTAGTTTCTATGTGGTCCGTTCCGCGACTATATAACCAGTGTCTGTTTGTAACAGCATTAGATTAGAGAATTAGAATTGGAGAATTGGGTCGAGTTCTGGAGGGCCGGCAGTCCAAGATGATGGAATAAGAAATGGCAAGAAGACTTGATAGTGATTTGAATTGATAGCTGCTGTGATAAGTCCATTGCAAGGAAACTTATAGCGTGCCCTTTTGAATTCTGAAATGGAAAGATTGGTGATAGCGCTATAATTGTTTGAGAATAGGAGAGGTTGTAAACGAAGATGTTAATAAATCCAATCCTCCAGTCCGGAACCCGTTATTATTCGTCACGAAACCCCGAAAACATGACAATCATTTACTTCAAATTATTTCCCCAACGACACCAATATCACTGAGCAGGTTAATGTAGCGGGAACGCTCCGAACTTGTATTCACTTCCAGTCTCTGCTGCAACACTTGCTATCGAGGTTTTCGTGGTTTCCTCAGTCTCTCTAGGCGGACGCCCTGATAGTATCTCGGTTTCGCTTCGAACTCTTCTTTCCACATGGTCAGTTCATCAGCCATCCTACCATTCGCAGTTGTGTGGGCTGGATATTAGTAGCGTCACAAAATGGCTCCACCCCAAACCCCTTTCGTCCAAATTGTCTTAGGTTCAGATTCTCACCTAATATTTCTTATGAAATTTCATCTCCCGTATGCGTGCTATATGTCCCGCTGATGTTTCATGCAGTTGGGTTTTCGCAAAATCTGCACATAAAATTTGTAACTGAAAACAGTACAACGTAAATTTCAAAAAAGGCAACCTAAGTTATGATATTTTGAATATGTAATATATTTAATTGAAGAAATAGAAAGGCATGCTATTTTCCCTCTTTTCTTACGCATGAACGATGCTAATTCAAGCCAGAAATCATGTATATAAATATTAATCTTCACTCTCTCGTCCTTACAGCCCGAAACTTCGTTAAACCTATATGCAAGTGGTACCAACATTGAGGTAATGAAATGTTCGATTTCAGATATAGGTCACCCGATATGCAGTGGTCATTCAGTGTTTAAGTTTGAAATGGTGTGCGTGTGTGTCAGAGAACACAAGTTTCCAAGACCTATGCTGAAATGTGTAGTTGGAGATGTGTCGTTAGTTTAACGCCCCGGCACCCATTGGATAGGAGGCTGGTTGCACCCCAGAACAAGTCTGGACGACATGAAGAGGAGAAATATCTTGCCCCTTACGGGACTCGAACTCCGACCCGTGGGCCTTCTAGACCCTAGCCAGTGGCTGTACTGACTGCTCCATCCCGAAGGTTTGAACTTTACAAATTCTGCAAAGACCGCTATATTTATGCTAAGACACCGGACTTGATATAGTAATAACAGTAAGCATTGAACATCGCTGCTGAGTAGAGGTACGCTATGAACTTTACTGGAAGAACTGTTCATTGCAGTACCAGTTCAGATGCCCTTTTTGTTACTGTTTATTGCAAGGATCTTCTGCATTTATTGGTAACTCTGATAACAGTCATAATGGCGGAGTAAAAATATCAATCTTTCATATATATGGATTGTTGGGTCGTGTCCGACATAGTCCCCTTCAGGTTTTGAATGTCCATAACTCTGAATAGCACAATCGGTATTGCGACTGGTTACTGGTTGGACGGCCGTGGTTCGATTCCGGGCAAGGGCAAGATTTTTCTTCTCAGCTTTCCAAGGCCCGCCCAGCTTCCTATCCAATGGGTACCGTGGTTTCGTTGTTCAGATATAGAGCGGATGGGATGAGAAGCTGACCGAGGTCGAGAATGGTGGAGCTATACCTCCACTACCCCATATATCTTCATGGCATATTGATTAACTAATTAAGTACAGGAACAGCTTACTTATTATGATATGCCGAAACTGATTATGATTGCGAATTATCTAAATGTTCAGGTGAATCTGTTCAGGCTCCACCGGCGATAATATGGAAGGGCCTAAGTCTCAGTTTCAGTACCAAACACAACCGCCGCAATGTGACGATGGGAACGTAGCGGAGTAGCAGACGTGACGACGTATACTGCATTAGCGTTCTTCTTCAGTCACCTTTTTTTTTTAAATTCTCTTGGTTGAGGGTGGAGTCCAACTGGGTCCACTGTGCACGGCGGCCACTGATTGGCCTATTATACCTGCCCCGGGTGATTATGATGATGGAGAATTTGTTGGAATGAAAATTGGCAGGGGAAACCGAAGTACTCGGAGTAAACCCGCCCCAGCGCCACTTTTTCCACTACAAATCCCACCTGACCAGACCAGGGATCAAACCCGGGCCGCCGCGGTGGGAAGCCAGCGACTAACCGCTTGAACTATGGCGCGGCCTCTTCATTCGCTGAATTCTCGCACAGAAACTGTAAACGTAACAGTGGTCCGCATGTCGGCCACAGGTTGTACTCGTATATTTCGTCGTTTGCCGTTTCGATCTCTTCAGCAGACGAGGTCCTGGGTTGAAATCGTCCTCTAGAGACCAAATACGCTGATTCAAGTATTTCGTGGATTTCATTGGTCTCTACAACACTCGTGGTAGAGCTTCAGACAAGGCCGTGGTCGCTTCCTACCACATTTCTTACATTTTGCAAGTTTGTTATTTAACGACGCTCTCGGTATCGAGAATATGCGAGGGGGTACCCAAAAGAAACCGAACTTATTTTTTTTTAACTTATTTATTCAGATTTTAAGCACAAACCTTCAATCCCCTTCAAAGTACTCTCCACTTACACCAATACACTTGTCTAGTCTTTTATTCCATTTTTCAAAACATTGTCTAAATTCATCTTTTGAGATGCTTGACAGCGACTCCGTCGTTATTTTCCTTCACCTCAGCAACATCAGCAAAACGCTGAAAAAAAGTTTTGATCATTTCGGGACTCTTCTTTCAAAGCACAGCATGCTTCCACGCGACCTTGTTTTTGTTCAGCAGTCAGCAGTCGTGGCACGAATTTCGCAGCCACCCTTTTCATTCCCAAATCTTCTGTCAAAATTCGCTGAACTGAGCTCCAAGTCACTCCCGACAGCTCCACAATTTCTTCAATGGTCCGTCGTCGATCTTCCTTGATGATTTCACGAATTTTTTCAACATTTTCATGTGTTCGGGCCGTGGAAGGACGACCAGAACGAGGTTTGTCATCAATTGACATTTCACCATTTTTGAAACGGGAAAACCACTCAAACACTTGAGTTTTCCCCATAGCATCATCCTTGTACGCCGTTTTTAACATTTCAAGAGTTTCTGTTCCACTTTTCCCGAGCAAAAAGCAGAATTTCACCGCCGCACGCTGTTCACGAAAATCAGCCATTGCAAAAACGACGATCACACAAAACAGTTGTCACTCTAAACTCTGCCGAAACTAGTCCTTACCTTCTGAAGCAACGGTAGTCGGCTTATCGACTCAGGAATGTTACCTCTATGCGCTCATAGCGGCAAAACGCGGTACTACAAAAGCTCTGCCCACAAAAAAAAATAGTTCGGTTTCTTTTGGGTACCCCATCGTATAGCGTAGATGATAGGATGGTTAGTCAATATGGAGCAGTTGATGGAATGAGAATTTATTATCCACTGAACTTTAAACGAAATAAATATGCATTCATCATTTATAGTAATATATTCCGAGATACTGTCACATTCCTTAGCAACAAATAAGTAAAATAGGCTTTCGCTGGTGACTAAACACTGAGTACCTTTGCTCCGAGATATGGAGAACCACTGTCCTACACATTTTCGCCATCTGGTGTCATTCTATTGAACAATGTAATGAGAACACTACGAGATAGTTACTGGTACAGTTACTAGATGGCAGGCATGTCAGTGGTAGAACGAGACCCTTTGATACACTCGAATCGTCGATGTGAGACGTCGATTTATATACTTCATGGTGAAATTCCTGCATTTGCCTCTAGAGTGCTCTTATATATTATTCACTGGAGCGATGACAGCCGGTACTGACCTCTGTTACCATTAGTTCACATATTTGATACTGACCTGACACGTCTAGGAAGTACGTTCGCTTTGGGAAATTGGATCAATAGTTGCATTTCCATGAAGTTTAAAGAAAGTCCGTTAGATGGCTCGACGATCTCTACAGGCGACTTAATACCGTAAGAAACATACTTTCAGATATTACGTTGTTTTATTCAGATATCAGATCCAACTGTTTCCTTATTCACACATCGGACTATCAACTGCTATTCTAGAAAGTGTCATGTAGTTACTTCTGAATGGAATATGAAGTAGCTGAATTCCGACATTTATGAAATGAGAAATTCAATACGCGCCAATTTGTCTACCACAAATCCCACTTGACCAGACCCCGGGATCGAACCCGGGCCTCCGCGGTGGGAAGCCAGCGACTAACCGTTTGAGCTATGGCGCGGCCACTGTGTACCAAGTAAGTTAGGCTGTAGAGCGTATACTGATTGATGTGAGTGCGTTGGAAACTACCGGAAGGAACCCCTCGAAACCCTCACCACGATATTTTGTCACAATCAACAACTCTTAATCGTTAACCGTGCACCTACCAATAATTAACACAAATATCACTGATGACATGAGTGACTTTAAGCAATAGAAAAATTCTGCCCTTTGCCACCTTTTACTATTGTTATCTCATCTTTATTTGTAGCAATATTCTTGGAATTGAATTAGCTAGAAAATAGTAAAATTATTATTATTATTATTATTAACTTCGGTTGCGCTTATTCTTTACAGCGCTTAATACTGCGCACCTTACGAAAGAGGAGGTGTCTCTTTGATGTCCTGTTCCTTATTGACGTTTCCCTTGGTCCTAAGTTTTGTTCTTCTATTTTCGGAACTGTTATTCTTAAGGTACGTCCACATTACTCGTGCTTGTGCTCGTGCTCGTGCTCGCCAGGCTTGTGCTCGTCGGGAGAGCCGTCTGGCTTTTACCTGTGCTCGTAAATCTTCGTCCACACTACTTCAGTTGCTCGCCAGGCTTCGGCGCGTGAGGATCCGTATATTTACTCGTAGTGTGTATAGGCTGTAGTCGTATTTTAATTTATTGGCTATAGTTTTTAAATTAAAAATTTAAAATTTGCTTGTCTCGTGACTTATCATATCGTCCACATTACTCGCGAGCATAGCGAGTCATGCGAGCACGAGTAATGTGGACGCGCCTTCAGAGTTCCTGCTCGTTACATCAGAAACTTTTGTGTGTTACATGTCCGCTCTCCAAGTAGAAGTTGCCCTTCTGCTAGACGAACTTCATTCACTTGCCAATGCCGTTTGTAGGGACGCTGAAGATGAATGTGTACTTACATACGTATAGGCCGAGACTTAATTACATACCTTAATTATAAGCATCGTGTACTACACTTACAGACAAGCAGAAGTGTTCGTGTGAACAGCATATGGTCACGGCTGCTGTAACAATGAGATATTTGAACACTGCGTTTGTCATCTACGAGGCAGTTCCGCGAAACTGATAAAGCAATGTTTCAATCTACAGGCTCGCACGAGGTCAATACGGTTCATTTTCTGGTGTTCCCTGTACACATATTCCAGTTGTGTAGCCCTTGCGATCACCGGATGTCAGCCCTGCCGACTTATACTTGTGGGGCCATCTGAAGAGCGTCACTTGCGTCCAACGGCGTAACACGCGGACGAGCTGCGTCTGGCACGACAATACGTAACATGTTGTGATGTCTTTCAGGGTACTGGGAATTCGTGACGCAGGGGGGCTCAGGTGCGCATTGACTCTGACCAACTACATCTTCCTTAAGTGGGCAGATGCCGTTCTGTTGGCAAGCCGTTCTGTTGGCAACTAATGCCGCGTTACTTATCCAGTTCTCTTTCCTCGAGTCTCCTGTCGCCATGTCTCACTGACGAAGCTGTTACTAACTTAAATGTGTAAGAACGTCTCTTCTTGCCTAGAAAACTGGAACACAATGCTTATATCTAAGTTATTTTTATATGTTTATGTTTCTAGAGCCCTTTGTAGGCCTATGTAGCTTTCTCAGTTTCTTGATCTTTTACACAGTTGGTAGGACTCCTTGGACGGGGGGTCAGCCCCTCGCAAGGCCTCTTCCTACACAGAACAACACAAACACAGAATGAACACAGATATCCAGGCCTCAGATGGGATTCAAACCCACGGTCCCAGTGTTTGAGCGGACGAAGACAGTTTATGCCTAAAGGGGCCCACACACGTACGAGTCTGGCTCGCGAGTCCGGCTCGACGAGCTTGACTCGGGAGGCGGGCTCGGATTAATTTCACCACAAACGCATGAGCTGAATCCCAACTTTGCGAAACACACACGGACGAGTTTGGCTCATTAGAACCCGAGCCGAGCCAGACTCGCGAGTCAGTTCATACATGTATGGGCCCCTTTAGACCGCACGGCCACTGTGATGATATTTAAGATACGTAATTGAGACTCACATTATCTGTATGAAGGACGAAACTAATTGCGCGCACAAACTCCCCTAGTGTGTTCGCTTGTTAAAAAGAAAAGTCGAAAATATTAATACAACATTTGTCTTGAGACACCTAATTTCGAGATACTGGTCACCGTCAGAGGGGGCGATGTACTTCTATTTGTCACGACGATGCATAGCGTGTTGGTAGACGGTCTCGATACACCACAGTGCACTGCAGGAGGCAGCTGTGACTGAATGATCATGCGATACACACGCGACGAATGCTGTGACATGCTTCTAACCCTGGGTACCTGCAACGGTCGAGCTGCTACTGCTGCACGGGAATATGCGCTACATTATCATAGCTGACGTCATCCAGACGCGAATATATTTCGATAATTGGAATATCGCCTTTGTCAGACTGGATTGTAACACCTATGGCACAAGTGATTGCTGGTCGTCCACAGACTACGGAAACCAGTCGATGGATTTCCCATAACTGCATCTGTGGAACGAGAGCCGTGGAGAAGCTCGCGCAATATGTTACGAAAATCTGGGGGCTATCCCAGCGGAGTGTTCTCTGAGAGTTTCATGACGATCAGCTGCATCCATGCAACTACTCGCGGGGCGCACGTCCTTTTCCAGGTGATCTCCTTCTACTGATGCAGTTTTGCTAATGACTAGAACAGAAGCACACTGCAGATAAGCTCATTCTATCCGCGAACAAGGGTATCAAGTCCGCTTCAGCGTCAGTGTATGGGCTATAACTGTCGGGAACTCTTTCATGTGTTACCCGACAGGCTGACCGCTGGAAACTGTTCTGCATGGGCCTCTAGATGTCAGGCAGAGTTTGTGGCTACAGAACGAGGGAACTCCAGCGCACTGTGGGGGCATGCTCGGCACTGACTGAACGCGACATATCAAGGAAGAGGCACTTCTTTTCGAGGGCCGATTGTATGGCTTCTTCAGAGGATGGATCTAACTCTGACGGAATTTTTTCTTGAAGGATCACGTCTATGCAATACAGATAAATAGTGTTGACATGAATATAATGAATATTATCTGTAGTGATTTTAACAGGATGAACAAAGTATGAGTAAAGTTTACGCAATTGCTCCCAGGACTACCGAAGGCTGTAAGAAGCTGTGACATTGGCCGATACCAGCATATGAAGGCGAATTCAAAAGAATGCTGGTCGGCGCACTGCCGTCTGCGTTGAAACGGATGAAGGCAACTTCGAACACGTATTGTAACTATGAGACCCCCATGGTTTGATCAGTTGATGGCCTGCAACATTTGACGGTGACGTGTATCTGAAAACTAATTGTGTACGTTGTGTGGTATTCTCGAGTTTTTGCAACGAATTGCATTATGGGGAGCTTGTACTTGAATTTCGTTTCATTCTCACTGTTTAATGGTTGGCGTGATCCTATTAATTGAAATGTTATTGTCTAAATGATGCACGTTGACTTGTTTTGCTTCTTGAATTTATATTTCTTTTGTTTTTCTCTGCTCCTGTTTACGTTATAATTGGCCTTTCGTTTGTTGAATAAGCGCTTAAATAAGTAAGAATTCTATTGACTTGAACTGCTATTGTTGTTATCAATAAAGTTGTTGTTAATGGTTCCACTTTATCTTACTTAGTTAATAAGCACACAGGCCACTGTGCTGTTCTAGAATAATGTCTCAAACTGTAAAAATTTCTTGCTGAGTCGTAACCGTTTGGCTCTTTTACAAGGAATGATATATATATATATATATATATGTCAATATTGCTGGAATCTCCCTGTATGTTCAGGTTTAGTCGGAAATATATGATAAAAATAGGCGAGATAGTGAAATGTTGGTGCTGGGATGATATTAAAGTGCAATCTAGAACATTTCCGCTTTGAGTATACGTATGCAGTTGTTGAGACTAGCTTGGAATATGATGGAGTGGTGAACTTTTGCTGTAAGGCGATAAACTTTCGGGTTCCTTAAGAACACAGAATTTGTTCACTAATTAAGTAGTACATTAGCCACAATAGTGGTACAGAGTCAGACCTTCATAATAAAGGATGATCTGTCTGGGGACAAAAAAAAAAAGTAAATCTGAATGTGAAAATTTCTCCGATATGAATTGTCTAATATGGAACTGGAGAAGTTAATCGGAGATTTAATTCGAAATACTCTGTTCATTGAGCGTCCATCAGCATAAGTTTATTACTACACACGCACACACACACAGAGTGCACTATTTAATTCAGCTTCACATTGTTGCGTGTTACATAACCGTTACCTAGCAATGACTGTTTCGCTGATTCCACAGTTCTTGCTTTGAGCAAGTCTGTCACAGTGTGTACCTGATATGGCACCGTGTGGCCAAAACATGTCGAATTTGCACGAACGCCTTGACTAAGTTGTGAATTAACCAATAATCTGTGAATCTGCAGTTATTGAAGACTTGTGTGTACTTGTGGGTTTGTATCTGTCGCCTCTGTAGTCTGGTGATCAGAGTTCCTGGCTACAGGACCAGAGGTCCGGGTTCGATTCCCGGCACTACCAAGTTTTCTGAGAAGTAGTGGGCTCCGGTCTAGAAAACCGAAATTAACGGCCGTGGGGATTCATTACGCTGACTACGCGACATGCTCTATCGGCTAAAGTTGGGACTAAAATTCGCTGACAAGCGGCGGTCGCTCGGCCGGTATAGTTCGCTTGCGGACTAAAGTCACCAAGTTTGTTTTGTTTTTTTATTTACTGGGTCTGGAACGGGGTCCACTCAGCCTCGTGAGGATAACTGAGGAGCTATTTCAAGGACGTAGCGGATCCGGTCTAGAAAACCGAAATTAACGACCGAGGGGATTCGTTGCTCTGACTACGCGACACTCTCTATCCGCTAAAGTTGGAACTAAAATTCGCCGTCAAGCGGCGGTCGCTCGGTCGGTATAGTTCGCTTGCGGACTAAAGTTACACAGCTTTTTGTCCGGTCTGCAGTTTCTGTTGCGTGCCAGTAAAGCTTGAGGGTTGCGATGCTGTCCAGCCCGAAACGGCAGCAGAGGACGGCACTTGACTGCCGTCAGAAGGGACTTCGAACAGCGAGTCATATCTGTCGGTCCCAACGTAGCGTTTATTGAAACTTTTCGCATTACCATATCTTTTGTATTCGCTTTATGACCACAGTAACTGTAACTCACACAGCTCTTATGTTCCTAGGTCTAGAAATTCGCTTCGTGATTTTGACCAAAGAATTAATTACATTATTAGGCTTTTTTGATGGTTCATTGTTGATGTTGATCCTGCTTTCGGGTATTCTCACCATGTAGAAATGGACTATATTGCGACGTTTCGGAGGAACATATCTCTATCTTGATAGTCTTTGTTAACAGTTACTTGTTGACCGTCCCTGTTTACCTAGACCGAACACTTGCCCTGACTGTTCCTCCCCCAACCGCCGATACCTACGTATAACATGAACATTCGGAGATCCTACTCACTTCGTCCCTGAAAATGGAGTCTGATCGATATTGCGAAACGTCGTGAACCTAGCTTGCTTTCCCCCCCCCCTTGGCACTACAGCCCCAGTGGGCCTAAGCCTACCTCCATGAACTTCTCCGTTCACTTCGGTTTTTCTAGATCTTACACATTCGGTAGGACTCCTTGGGCGGGTGATCAGCTCGTCGCAAGGCCTCTACCTGTACACAAACACAGAAAAACGCACACACACACAAACTAAACATCCATGCCCTGAGTGGGATTCGAACCCACTATCCAGGTTTCCAAGCGAGCGAAGACAGTACATGCCTTAGACCGCTCGGCCACTGTGACCGGCCAGCTTACTTCTACAAGATGCAAATTCCCAAGAGGAAGTTAAGCAGTGTTTATGTTAAATATATCTGAGTAAGAAATGGCCGTATTTGTGCGTGTTCTAAAGGTTTGCGTTCTCTGTTTGGAACGTTCGTGCATTTTGATGCGAATATAAAGCTCAGGAGAATTGAACCATTTCACCCATTGAGATCTGTGACGTTATTCACTACACCAACCAACTAACCATAAATCCATGCGAATTTTATGTATGTACTCGTACATAGGCCTGTGTATATTCTTTCATTGTTAGTTCTGTTGGTTTCCGAATTATAATGGTAGCATACATATTATTATTTTGTCTATACTTCTCTTCCTATTGATGGTTATTGTCCATATTATTTCATTCGATGAAATGCAAGGTATCCTCTTATCAAGCTCTGTTGTTTATAGTTCGCACGATTTCATCCTTGTTATGTTTATTATGCATAGAGTGGAAATGCACACTGAAAATATTCACATTTAACAATGATTTGGCTTGAAATAATCAGTTTATGTTATTTATAAATTAACATCAACAGTTAGCACTCACAAATATGCTTGCAGTGGCAGAACAAACTCACCAGGATTGTTGCACTTGGCGTGGGTTAATTTTTAAGCCTATAATGTCTGTCTATTTTTTATATTTTGTCTGTTTTTAGCCTGCTTTCCTTATGTTGAAAAACTAAGTTAGACTTATGAGTTCACCTTCCTCGGTCTATGTTTGTGTGACTATATGCGTATCATCCCCATTAATTTCTGAACGCCTGAACCAATCTTAATGAAACTTGGTATGTATATCATGTCACCTAACCCAAAACTCGAGGGCATATATCACAAATCCCTCCTATCAGTAATGCCAACATTACAGCCACTCAAATTTCTGTGACAAAACATTAATATTGTTTGAACGCCTCCACCAATCTTCATGAAACTGGGTATATATCACGCCATTTAAATCAATCTCAACTGCATACATAAAAAAGTTATACCAACAGTAATACCAACATTACAGCATCTCAAATTGTTGCGGTAATAACCGTAATATTGCTTAAAAACCAGAACCTATCGCAATGGAACTTGAAAAGTATAACATGACACCCGAGCCCATTTCAACGTCTCTCTTTATAAATCCCTTCCATCAGTAATACCAACATGACCCTGGGGTCGATTCAACCTCTAACACAAATGGGTACCAGGAATCTTCCTGGGGGGGTAAAGGGCGGCCGGCGCGTAAGGCTGACAACCTTACCGCCATCTGTGAACCATTGTCTAGAGAAAATTTGGGAACCCCGACATCTCACAACCTTCACGGCCTATGAAGGGATAGCTTTACTTTTTACCGTTTTACTTCATCTGCATAAGTCATATAGAGTCGGATGTGATGTTCTGAGCCGGGATAGGTCAATGGGTTCAGCGACTAGGCTGCATGGCGACCTTGGAGTCGATGTTGGATTCCTGGCGGGGCGATGCATTATGCTCTTTTCGACATCAGCTCTGAAGCTGATCCACACTTTACTCAGAGGAGTACCGGAGCGAGGTGCTCCGAGGTACTGTGGCAGGGACGCGATGGTGACCGCTCATCTGCATGTATTGCCGTGGTTAATGTGTGCTGTCTGTACTTGCACTGTCCTGCGCGTCCCTGTGACGTAGTGCTTGATTATTTTATTGATTATTTTACCTACTATTACACAACTTGCAAGAACGTGGGGTGTCCGTCTGCGAGCCCGTATTTGAACCCAGAATCTCACATGAACGAATCGAACGTGTTGCCCATTCAGCCTCAACGTTCAGCTGTTTTATATTCTACATTTATTCAAGGGCGTGTTTTAGAAACTAGAAGTTGTTTCTACCGAGGGACGGACTAGCTGACAGGTCCATCAGCCCTTTTCAGTTTGCTGAGGTAACACCTCTCAATGATTCTCAGACTCTTTGACTGACTTACGTCATCTGGTGAGGGGTCGGTAATGTAGCTTCCTTTCAGATTTTTATAATTGTGAATGGTGAGTCGGAAGATATCTGGAAGTAGCGGGTCTACCTGTTTCTTTTTTTCTTGGCACTACAGACCCAGTGGGCCTAGGCCTACCTCCATGAACTCCGTTCACTTCGGTTTTTCTAGATCTTACACATACGGTAGGACTCCTTGGGCAGGTGATCAGCTCGTCGCAAGGCCTCTACCTGTAGACAAACACAGAAAAACGCACGCAAACATCCATGCCCTGAGTGGGATTCGAACCCACGATCCCGGTTTCCAAGCGAGCGAAGACAGTGCATGCCTTAGACCGCTCGGCTACCGTGACCGGCGGGTCTGCCTGTACAGAACATAATTACTCAAATCGCCTGCAGCGACTCAGGCGAAATAGAAGGTATTTCAATCAGGACACTGATTGTATTGTCACATGTCTGGGGTTCCGTAACTAATAATAACTGTACTAGATTGGGTGATTGGATTTACTGGCAATTATACTACAGTTACAATCAATTATAATAGCTCACAATTAATAACGATCTAAGACTCGCTCCATACCTAACTGGACTACGAGTGTCTTCTCTTCTACTGTGACTGACTTGGTTCTAATTTACGAATCTGTCACTTCTTCAGCTTCCGTTGGCCGCTGGTTAACACTGCACAGCTGAACACTAAACTGTCTTACAACCGCCTAATGATTGAACTCCCTTACGAACGAACCACGACTGAACTCTCCTGAACTGAACTAACTTCAGGCGAACCGAATGTAGATCTGCATCTCCAACAGTTTGCGTGTTACTCTGTTTTATCCTTTGCCACAGGAATGTGTGTTTGGCGGGCTGTTGGCTAGCAATGGACTTCCGCGTCTGTTCGTTGCCTCGGGAACGTGTGTTACTGAACCGTTGCTTAGCAATGGCCATATTCGTCAGAGTATATATATAGACGTTTCTCGACTAGAGCTCTCGCTTGCTTCTAAGTTTTTGAAGCGTGGCGAAATGTGTCTTGACACGCAGTCTTTATGTTTACATAACCTGGGAATGAATCAATCTGTTTAAAGAAGACAGAACAATACACATTTGTTAGAGTGGAGATTAAAGACAAATGTTTAAATATGGAGCGCTTCTGATACTGTATTTTACTGTTTAAATGACTGGCATTCAAAATATACAGCATGTGGCAGTTTTCATGGAGACGGAAAGAAATCGTTGGAACGTCAAACAAAGAACAGATGCACTGAACTGCTTTGAGGGCAGCTTGGGATACCGATGGCCGTGTCGCCCTTTGACACTTACATGTACGCGAAAGAAGCTTTGTGCTGAGTCATGGAGCAGAAACCCAAGATTGCTGGGTCACATATTTTACTGGGAAAATGTGACAAAACGGGAGTGTACAGAGCATCCGAACGTTCTCTCTATATCTGTCTCTTTCTCTCAGCATCCGAGGGTGTTCCAGACCTCGCTTCCAATCCCCTGTACATCTCTGTTCCCCTCGTAACGTAAACAAGAGGGGCAGGTTGCTCTCTCGTCCAGGCAGATAAAGGAACCCGGCGTATTGGGAGTCAGGATAGACAGATAGACAGACAGACGATTCGGCCTCTAGTTTGACGGCTAGCTCCTCACAGCTTTCGTCGCCCTTTTCTCTAGCCGCTGTTTGTTCGCCGGCTTTTTTAGTGGGGGGGGGGAATATGATTCAGATGTTTTACAGCAGACAACAAACAAGATAATGGGGAATCTAAAAGATTGAACCGTGGACTTTTGTATTATGGCCTAGGGAAAGATTTTTTTTTTGTCTTCGGTATGTGTTTGGAAGAAGTCTACCTTCTATCGGCCGGGTTGAAAGTTTTCATTTTAATGATTTCATCACTTCTTGGAAGAAAAGTTCTTAGATTACTTAACGATTATCATCCGTGGAAGCTCTACAGCGTGATATACGTATTTTTATTTCAGTAGAAATGGCTGTAGGATTTTGGCGGGAACTGTGGTCTGTATTGCAGGACAAAGGAAACTCTTGAACTTAGAAAATAATTGCTGAGATCCAGGTTTATGTGTTTTGGTGCCTCTTAATCGGGAGGGAGTAAATTATGAAAGCGTGACGGACCAGAATGAAAGACCTTAAACTTATGAAAGCAAATTTGATTTGTTTCATTCTGGTCCGTCACACTAACAATTACAAATATAAATCACTCCGTTCAATGTGACCTGTAAGTTTATTACTACATTAAAAACTTAACACCCTTACATGTTTCGGTCTCTGCGGACCATCTTCAGAGGGAACAGTGAAAACAGCACAGCAGCCACGAGCAAACCCTGGAAGATATAAAGAACCTCCACATCAAGATAGCCAGGTGGCACAATATCTGCCCCATACAAGAGGGACGATGGGAGGACGAACACGAGCCTGCATGGTTTATGAATTTTAATTATTGATAATGCAAAATTTTCAATTAGCATCAAGAAATTTTAAATAATTTTTAAAAACTTTACATTCCCAGGAAACTGCTGTGTTTGTGAAATGTTCCATTTTGTGTACTATGCATTGTAACATATAAGTGTACGTGCTTTACGTCTAAACAACTTATGTGATGGTGGTTTCCTATTTGTAGTGATGTTTGCCCTCTGAAGATGGTCCGCAGAGACCGAAACATGTAAGGGTGTAGTAGTAATAAACTTACAGGTCACATTGGACGGAGTGATTTATATTTGTATGAAGGCAAAATATTAGTCATAAAAGCGGAAGAGAACAGGTCATTCCGGATTTCTGTGAGTGGGTGGAACGGTGATAATAAAATCGACCTCAAAATACAGATGAAAATATGCATATGTCTCGTCAGATACCGGGCATTGTCCACCGGCTGGCTCTTTCAAACCTTCCGGTTCTGTGTAAGTCGTCGAATTCTTAACAACTTCTGAAGAAGGGCTATGCTTCATGGAGATGGTTGAAGAATTCTCTTTTATCTTGCCTGTAAGTCCAGTTGTAGCATAGATTAAAATAACAATGACTCTAAATTTCTGTGTAAATAATCTAAAAATATATAGGTGCACTTATCATTTATTAATTAGCAAATATATCTATGTGTTCTGTCTTACATGCAACACTCTTTTAACATTTGTTTAAAAGTTACTATTTATACATAACTAGTCTTTTAAACATATTTAAAGTCACATTTTATACTACATGTTTCTACCGTCATCGGTCATAATCAGGTGTTTTAAAACTGTTTGTGGAGACAAACGATTTTAAAACACCTGATTATGACCAATGAGACAAACAGTTTTAAAACACCTGATTGCGACCAATGATGGTCGAAACATGTAGTGTACAATGTGGCTTTAAATGTGTTTAAAATACTAGTTATGTATAAATAGTAACTTTTAAACACATTTCAAATGAGTGTTGCATGTTCCGCCGGTGACGGTAGCCGAGCGGTCTAAGGCATGTACTGTCATTGCTCGCTCGGAAGCCAGGATCGTGGGTTCGAATCCACACAAGTCATGGTGGTTTGCTATGTGTCTGTGTTTATTCTGTGTTTGTGTTGTACTGTGTTTAGGTAGAGGCCTTGCGACGAGCTGCTCACTTGTCCAAGCAGTCCTACCGTCTGTAAAATGATCAAAATGGAACTGATGAAATATCGGCCTATCTTGGGGTGATGCGAAGAATCTCCAATATGCGTAATACAATATCATCATAACGCATGCAAACCATTTTTATACTCATCTCCGACACGGCGACACTCGTCTCACCGTAGAAATAATTTCAGTGTCACCTGTCAAACCATCCACTCGCTCATCCATCTGTAGGTACGGAGTGACATTAATTACAGTTGGTGGAGAGACGAGAGGGTTACATGCAACTGCATCTATGCTTAGGATACATGTGCCGTACAGTATTTTGTCAAGGGATACATTTCGCGTTCCTAATTAGTAAGTTATAGGCGTGCGGCAGTTCATGGCGCTACACTTCATCAGATAAATTGCACGAATCCCCAGGAAGAGTCAATCACATCGAACGGTTCAATAACATCTGATTGTAGACCTCACTGTTTGCCGCAAGTTACTTGCCCGCAGAGGTTACATGTAACAGTGGTATGGACTGATGTGTCACTTTGAACTCGTAACACAAGTCCCTGGACGAGACACTGATTCCCGACACGGAGTTACCATCACTTTCGTAATGCCTTTAATGCTAGCTACTGACTGATGGAGTTATTAGTAGCATGAAGAAAGCAGTCTTCTGGGATGTGGCACCATGTAGATATGGTGTTAACCGACGTTTCGGAGGAACGTATCGCCTCCATCTTCAGGGTAGAAGGAA
>NW_019719358.1:1809335-1841993 GCF_002891405.2 Cryptotermes secundus
TGCGGATTTTCTTATTTTTCCTTCTACCCTGAAGATGGAGGCGATACGTTCCTCCGAAATGTCGGTTAACACCACATCTACACGGTGCCACATCCCAGAAGACTGCTTTCTTCATAGTCACCGCCGTGAAAACCTCAAATCTTACCTAATTAGCAGTAGTTCATTGCAAAGGAAACAGCGATATCAGTTAGAGAGCAGATTTGACAGGTAGACGGCAGAGTGTGTGTGCTTATGTAAGCACCACTCCATGTAGAGGAGAAATGCAGATCATCTCAGCTTCGTACAGTGGCTAATTCGTCAGATAGACATTGATTAGAAGACCAGTTGGGCTCCAGAACCTGTCTGAACAAATATTGCGAAAGGAAATTCATTTATCTTACGGATAACTGAATACTGGACGTTGAAACCTTCGCCAGCCGCTATTCTGATGAGGTACTCCAATTCGTGATGCTTCAGGTATAGAAAATTATAGCGTTTTAGCGATGTGCTGGAATAATGCTGTACTTCTTCTGGCTTATTTTGGACTTCATCCATCTTCTGGTATGTAAAAGACAAAAGACTACGACGTTTCGGAGACTGGATCTGTCTCCGTCTTCAGGTGGGTAGGGAAGGATAAACCTACTTAGTTGGGCCCGTTAGAAAGAGCTCTTTCTAACGGTCCCAACTGAAGTGGCCTCCGTAGTCTAGAGGTAACGTTCCCACCTCATGACTCGTAGTACGCGGGTTCAAATACCCGGCGGAGGTCGTCGAATTTTTAAGGGCGGAAAAATTCAGGGAACAAGTCCTCCGGGAGGGACTTTAAGCCGTGGGTCCCGTGTCGTAGCTTTACGGCACGTAAAAGAACCTCATATCTCCAAAGGAGGTCACTGAGCCAAATTAACGGACGTTTCCCGCCCAACAGCAGTCTCTAATACCTCTGGTAGATGGGGGAAGCATTATAGATACCTCTCAGCTAGTAGAGCCGGTCTCGCTGGCTGGACGGAACTGATGGTAAGCACCAGTACCGGTAGGATGTAGAGACTGGTAGAAATCATAGAGGGAAGCACAATGGACCAATACAGGTCTCAGTGCATTGGGAAACCCACCCTCTCCAATAACTAACGGCCCCAACTTAGTAGGTTTATCCTTCCCTACCCACCTGAAGACGGAGACAGATCCAGTCTCCGAAACGTCGTGCTCTTGTGTCTTTTACATACCAGAAGATGGATGAAGTCCAAAATAAGCCAGAAGAATTACAGTATACACCATCATCATAATCCTTTCAAGTCAATCCCAATAATAATGTTGTTTAACTGTGCAGTTGTAACACGCATTAAATTTGATGAAGTTACTGATTAATTTTTGTCCTAAAGTTTAATATTTGTAACACAGTTTGTTTACATTGGTACAGCTCTCATGGTGTACGTACGTTCTGATCTGAGTCTGTGGAGAACAAGGAAATACAGTGTAACTGTTATATAAATTTATTTCCTCTGCAACTTTAAAAAAATTGTTTATTCATCGATATCATGGTCTTATAAGTGACATTTTCCAGAGCATACAATAAATTCCAGGATTTCGTTTTACTATGTATCTTGTGAACGTGTTTCAGTTGCTTTCGCAACTGTTTCTCTATATAAATGATTTTACAATTCCACGCATCTCTGTATTTATGACCTCACAAAATCCTCGAATAAAGAAAATTAATAAGTTGCACGGAAGGAATGAAGAAATTATTCAAATTTCTGATCACTCATTAATACCTCTCTATTTCTCTCTATGGCTGTACAGCCCTTTGGACCTTGGCCGCTTTTTCAGTTTCGTAATCTTATACACAGTCGGTAGGATACCTTGGATTGGGGATCAGGCCGCCGCAAGGCCGCTACCTGCACACAGACCAACGCAAACACAGAATAAACTGAGACCATTGCCTCGAGTGGGATTGAAACCCACGAATCCAGTGTTCGAGCGGTCGAAGACGGTTCATACCTTAGATCGCCTGGCGACAGTGATAATTTTCACATTAGTACGTATAAAATCTAAATTTCTTCAGTTAATATATGAACGTTCAGTTCCTACCTCACAGGAAACACATTACGTTTCCGCTGCAAAGGTCAGCCGATTAATCATGTTTGGGGGAAATAATCGCTGTTCTTTATGAGAACCATAGTGGACACACAGATCCACTCTCTGAGCAGAATGTAGAGTTTTTGTATATCAGAGTAGGTGGTACATATAGAAAACGTGGGGCTTTAAATGATTTAACTCAGAGGCCCAAAATGATATAAATTGCTAACAGCTGAGTCTTTACCGCAGAGAGGGTGTCGTAAGCACTTTCCAGGCCATATTTTGACTGATATTTTGGATATTGCCCATTGTTCTAATTATCCAAAACATCCGAGGCAATGGTTCTGCTGTCACTTTCAGGCCACTCGGCCTCTGGGCCGAAGACATTTGTGCGAGGCCAGCGGTTTGAAATCAATGAGAATGGTGAGTAGCGCGTTCGTTGTGGCTTGCAGTAGCCTCGACGTACTTTGTTCAAGGGGTCTGAAGCTCGTTCTTGCAGCTATGGAGAATAAGTCATGTACCGGAACTTGTACGATATGATACAGGGAAATAGCGGTACCAAAACATTTGAAGGTTTGAGACGGGCTCTGTCTAGGGCCCAAACGGATTCTGATATTTCTTACTGTTTCCCATCACCTGAAGACACAAACAAAGAGAATTTTCTGGGACGTTGTGGTATAATCCCATGGAGGCGTATGGGGGAGTGGATGTATACATTCACATTTTCTTGACCTGGCCAATAGCTGGAGGTGAGTGGGCAGCTTCACGCCCCTGCCGCTTTAACCCCGGGGAGAGAGCCCCCGGTACCCATTACATAGGAGACTGGGTGGGTCGCAGAGCCGGTCTGGACTATTTGGAGAAGAGAAAATTCTTCACCCTACCAGGACTCGAACTCCTCGATCGTCCAGCCCATACCCAGCCCCTATACAGGCTGCGCTTAAAGAAAACTGAAGATAGAATTTTGAGGTCCATTTTATTAATTAATTAAATTATCACAGGACGTCGTTAATGTCTGCGACGTCCAGCTCGCAGGTTCTGCAATAACAGAACGGATTTCCGCCTTCCCTAGAGGTACGCAACCGGTTCTACCGCTCCTGATGGTGATAGGGAATTTCTCCTTTCGCGCTGAAGATACCTGTTGAATATCTAAAATAGTAACTCCTTCAAGAGCAAGAAACTGGGTAAAACTACGCTGTCGTGCTCCACTTGTATGTGCTTCAGTATAATCCTTAAGAACAGTAACAAGCCACTGCACATTTTTTTTATATTTATTTTTAACTTGGCACTACAGCCTCAGTGGGCCTAGGCCTACCTCCATGAACTTCTCCGTTCACTTCGGTTTTTCTAGATCTTACACATTCGGTAGGACTCCTTGGGCGGGTGATCAGCTCGTCGCAAGGTCTCTACCTGTACATAAACAGAAAAACGCACACACACAGAAGTTAAACATCCATGCCCTGAGTGGGATTCGAACCCACGATCCCGGTTACCAAGCAAGTGAAGACAGTGCATGCCTTAGACCGCTCAGCTACCGTGACCGGCTACTGCACATACTTTCCTATATACGACTGCCCTTAACTGCGTCACTTTAGAATCGAAATTAGACAAGTGTTTGCTGAGCAACGAAAAACAATTAAATCAGTCTGACCGGTAAAACAGGCATTGACAAAATCCACATTTCAGGTTTGGAGATGGTCTGTATAGTTTACTGAAATTTCGTCAAACATGAGTTTGAGTCTTTTCAGGAAATTTGTATCTTGTTTTGCGGCTCATTATAAGGGCCTCTATTTTGGGATCTCTGATATTCTTATTCACTGACTGATAAACTCTGGAATATTGAACACGAATAAATTCCATGCGACCGTTGAAGCTTTAGCAAAGGGGCCGTCCTTACATATATCCATACTTGCATACACCCGGAAAACACACTAACAGACAAACAGACGTTACACTAAAACCACGTTTTCATACTCAGGTATCTTAAAACGTGTAAATCCGTCAAAATCTTGTGATTGGCCTTTACACCACCACAGTGATTTCTCATGTCTACCACGCATATAAGAAAGCACAAAAATTCAATACTAATATTCATACTTAAGAGAACAGGTGAGTCATGGGTTTTTAGTATTGTCACGTATGAGGGGTTGGCGTGACTGATAACAGTGGGTTCTGTATTTGCTGATTGGGTTTATTGGCACTTCTTTACAATTACAGCAAATTATAGCAGATGACACATGGAACTCCTTCTTAACGACGCCTGTCTGACGAACTTGGACTAATCCCTGATCTCTCGAATTCATGAATGCACTCCCTTTTACGGTATAACAGCCACGCGACCCGAATGTAAGTCACCATGTCGAAAAGTTAATTGTCCCATGTTGTTCTGCTTGTTGTCACGGGAATTTTCTGTTTAGCAACTTGCTGCTATTCGTGATTTCCGAGCCGTTGCTCAGCAATGGACATTGCTCCGGCTCCACCATTCCTACTTTCAGCCGTCGTGTCACATTATGCAAAACAGAAACGTCGGTGTGCATGAATCTCTTTTCACAGTAACTACCGGATATGCTCGTCTTGAAGCAGGAAGGGAAATTGAGAGAAAATGTATGTGTATAACACCGCATGTTTCGACACTGAATCTGTGGCCTGTGAAAGCATTGATTGGTCTAGATGGTAAACTGAATGATGTTGCAGAGCAACACGTTCTGTTGAACGCCACGTAACCATTCTCCATGGTTAGGATATGCAAATGAATATCTTGTTTCATGTGATGATGATCTTTAGTTATGTCAGCTGTATGATGATATTAGCTTAAGTATGTTGAGTTCGCCAAAGAAAACGAAGTATATGTTGCTGTGTCGTCACCAGAATGCGGGGTAAAATCGTGACATAAAGATAGGTAACAGATGTTCTGAAAATGTGGCACGTTTAAGATATATGGGAACGACTATAACAAATCAAAACCTGATTCAGGAGAAAATTAGGAGGAGATTGAACTATAGTAATGCTTACTACCATTCAGTCGTGAACCTTTTGTCTTCTCGTCTGCTGTGAAAAAACATAAAAATTAGAATGTGGAAAACTATAATTTTGCCTGTGGTTCTGTATTGGTGTGAAACTTGGTCTCTGACATGAAGGAACTGAGGGTGTTCAAGAACAAGGTGTTGAGAATATTTGGACCGAAGAGGGATGAAGTGACAGGAGGTTATAGAAAACTGCATAATGAGGAGCTTCATAACTTGTTCTCTTCTCCACGTATAATTAGAATGATCAAGTGAAGGAGAATGAGATGGGCAGGGCATCTAACATGAATGGGGAAAAGACAAATTCATATAGGATATTGGTGGGAAAGCCAGAAGGAAAGAGACCACTAGGAAAACCAAAGCTTTGGAGGGTGAATAAAATTAAAATGGATCTTAGAGATATAGGATGGGATTATATGGAATCTGGCTCAGGATATGGACCAGTGGAAGGCTCTTGTGAACAAAGTAATGAACCTTCGGGTTCCATAACATCATTGAAAAGTCTGCTTCTCAAGAAGGGCTCAGACCCATGATTGAGTGATGTTGAGTTCGCCCAAGCATTTTCCGTATTAGTGGCTGTTGTTTACAGAGCGCCGAATTTAAGCGTGTAGTGTGGGTGTATAATTGCCTGAACGGCTGTTTTGGCTACGGTAATTTTGACATAACTGAAGCCTTTTACTGCTACTGATTGCCTGTGTCGCCAACAAAGATCAACATAAAAGTAATGCAAGATGTTTGTAATCTCTCTGTGCTGTGTGGGAAGTAGTATACAAGGAACTTATTGCAAACATGGCGGATTCGTTTGGAATTTTGATTTTTTTGGGGGGGGGGAATTAAAAGTTTAAACTTACGTAACGAACAAGGTAGGATTTTCCATTACGAACGAGTAAATCTAATGATCACAAAATGAGTAACTTCTCGAGTGAACTTTTAACTATTTCCGACGTATCAATTTTATTTAATTTTCAGTTCTTTCACTACACAAAAGATAAAAAAGGTTAACTTATCGCTGTGCCTATTAGATTAAGCACTACACCATTAAGACGAAGGGGAGAGTGGAGGCATAGCTCCACCATTCTTGACCTCGACTCTAGATGGAAGTGAGTGAACAGCTTGACGACCTGGCCGCTTCACTACCGGGCAATGAGCTACCCATACGTATTCGATAGGAGGCTGGGTGGACACTAGACCCAGACTGGACGCTGTGGAGTAGAGAAGAATATTTTTCTTCGGCTGGGAATTAAACCCCGGCCGTCGAAACCCAGTCCATCCCTATACCGGCTGAGTTATCCCACCTTATCCTTTCACTAAATTAAAAATATTAAGATAACCTGGTATTAGTATCAATATATGTTGACACTTCTAATGTTGATGATGTGGATGACTTGATTACATTTTCATGATGGTTTATTTCGAAATTCGCGCTGAGATCCGTGAAGTGTATTAGTACACCATTTCATTATCAACGAATTTAGTTGTTTAAAATGATAATAGTGAGTCTGTAGTCTATTTTGCCACTACTCAAGGTCACGCTGTTGAATGAGAATAGTACCGTATATGGAAATAAAATTTGAAGTGAAGGATCTCGCAAAATCACTGCGTTGTAACTCGGGTCTCTCTCTCGGCGCGATAAGCTGTCACTCACCATCACGTCTGAATCTCATTGTAGCTATGATTTGTGACTTTAATATTCAAAAGCAACTTCTACACTTTTCCAGCAGTTACAGGGATTCGTTTAGTATTTTTGCAAATAAATGAAAACGTTCAAAACTTAAAGTTTAACCGATGAAAGAAATTGAAATATAATAGTGTACAGAATAATGTTAAAATAGGTTCTGCTTATGTAGTGCGTGAGGCTGGTTATGTAAAACTGTAATCTGGATTAAGGTTGAAGAGCACAGTAAATTTGCTGTGATTTCATATTTTGGTTATCACTGACGTTTAAATGCCTACCAAATTTACGGGAGGAAGTAACTATTTCAACAGCAATTGTAATTCCAAATAGATCATACCAAAAATTATGCTTCAATATATATTTAAATTGTTATATTTCTTCAGGCTATTGTCTTCCGGATTGTGACACCGTGTAGTCTTATCGGTAGATACCATTGTTTCAGAGAAAGCATGGTGCCTTCATCATTATGGCTGAAGTGAGTACGGTGAGCAAGCTATCTGCAGATATATCACAACATCCACAATGTACTCACTGCAACCCTGAAGAGAATTCCTTTTGAAACGGTTGTATCTAATGTAGGATTACAGGATATCATGATCCAAAAGATCTTAATCTGAATATAACACGACCGTGGAAACCTAAAATCTCGTATTGAACCTCTTATTTACTTTAATGCTATGAATTTACTCACATCTTTTCCGCTCTCTTTGCTGAAGAAGCCTTTCTCTTAATTGCGTCACCACGACCAATGTAACCATGGATACATGACCCCTTAATTCACAGTTCAAGTCATTAAACGAACCCCTTCTTGTAATCAAGTTGCACCTCCTGTAATTACCTTCATAAAATATCCCCTTACTGCCATCTATCTTTTGCTGTTAATCTTCTTCTTCTTCTTCCGTATCATGGATTCCTTGTGGCCTGTTCCTATTGAGCATTGATTCTCAAAGTGTGAATCCCTTTCCTTCGACGAGGGAATCAGCCAACTTGAAGGTCTCTAGACACACGGACTGAGGACGAAGAAAATACACACATGCAATGACGAGTTTCAGAATTTATACTGTTCTGAAAATATTCTAGGCTGATGAACTGGGAAGGGTAAGTAGTGCGTATAGGAGATACGAGATGCGATTGTGAAAATTAATCTGAAACCTGGAAGGAAGAGGCAAATTGGGAGACCGAAACATAGATGGGAAGCTAATATTGAAGTGGGTCTTAGTGAGAGAGAGAGTGACAACGTAGAGTCCAGTCATGTGACTAAGGATATGGACCAGTGATGGGAGGTTATGAATGGGGTAATAAAGTTTGCGTCCATAAAGGACGCTGAATTTATTGAATAGATGAGCGACTGTTCATCTCTCAACAAGGGGTGCCCTCAGTGTAGTTAGTTTCTTCTTTAGATCAGTCCAAATTTCGCAGAACAGCGGACTCACAATGTCTGGAAAATGTCTTTGCTTTAAAAATGATTTAGCATATTGTCAGTAAGGGATTAATAAGGTATACTTACTCGGATTTTAGGTTGTGACGGTAGTTATCACGAAGAGCGCAGGCGTCAGGATTGTAATGCCATGGAGTTCAGAGAGAGCTACGTTTCTTATGAAGATATCGCCTTCAGCTTCAGTGTCGCAGAGTAAGCGAAGCAAGAAACAAACTGAAATAGGCAGCTTCATAAGACAGACCCTCTCAGATCTACACAGCATTACAACCCAGCAACAACCGACTTAAACGGAACTCCCTAGTTTTATCATCCGTTACAATTCACTGACAAAAAAAGTACTTTAAAGGGGTCAAACGTAGCAGTTGTTTGTTTGTGGAGATAGGAGGCAAAGGGTTCATGCTAGTCTGGATGCAACAGAGAGAAGGCAGACCTTTCCAATTTCGATAATAAACTTGATATTACGCATTTGAATTTTTCAACATACCATCCTCTTTGAGGGAGGAGGGGGGCAATGCAGTCAATGGGCACGGAGCTCGTTTTCTGCTGCAGTTCATCCCGTAGCATATAAATGAGAATTGGAATTTCCAACACGGGGTAGGATCGGATAGATTTTTCAATAATCTTTTAATCATCATGGATTTGAGAACAGAAAATTGCGATTAGCAGTCAGTTGGCCATCTGGGCGTTTGTACAGGAAGCTGAACATACAGATGGCATGGCTTATTCAGATCAACTACTATTATCTTAGTAAACATCAATCGTGTTTCACTGGGTTCAAAGTTAAACAAAGAAGGAATGAAATGAACACTCAAGTAAGTTAGTAATTGGGCCGCGCCATAGCTCAAGCGGTTAGTCGCTGGCTTTCCACCGCGGCGGCCCTGGTTCGATCGCGGATCTGGTCGAATGGGATTTGTGGTGGACAAAGTGGCTCTGGGGCGGGGTTTCTCCGAGTACTTCGGTTTCCCCTGCCAATGTTCATTCCAATAAATTCTGCATCATCATAATCACCCGGGGCAGGCAACAGTAGGCCGCTTAGTAGCCGCCGTGTGCCGAGTGTACCCAGTTCTACTCCACCCCCCACTAAGCGAATTAAAAAAAAAAGTTACTAATTCACTGGGCTGCATCATCTGACTGGAATAACGATTGGATTGATGAAATGAAACATTACATTCTGTAATTAATGGCATCCCTTTCGTGTAAAGTGTTGATTAAGCTCACTGTACAAGTATTAACTTACTAAAAATTGTAGTGTAAGTGTTGGGATTAATCGTACCACATGTCACAGCGATTGTTCTTCATATTGTCACGTGTGTTAGTGATTAATAAGGGGGCACGCGGTAGCGTAGTGGTTAAGGCACTATGCTACAAGTCGCAAGGGCGCGGGTTCAATGGATTTTTTTTCAATTGACCTAATCCTTCCGGCCGCACTAGGCCATGGGGTTCACTCAGCCTCTAACAGAAATGAGTACCAGGAATTAAATAAATAATTTTCCTGGGGAGTAAAGCGCGGCCGGCGCGTAAGGCTGACAACCTTACCGCCATCTTTGAGCCGATTGTCTAGACTAGATAATGTGGGACCCTCAACGTCTCACAACCCTATGGGCCTTCACGGCCTGTTTCAGGGATAGCTTTACTTTATTAGTGACTAATAAAGCGGGTTCTGGATTGGATGAACGGGTTTATTTACTTATTATACACACCACCAGTAATTACACGTAATTATAGCGCTATCGCTATTTACACACTTTGTAATTCATTGTTACACACACTAGGATTCTCAGCCTTCATTAATCGTCTCCTGGTAACGGAATTAAGACACTCTCACTGTAACTAAATCTTCGAATCACAAATTAAGTCTTCACAGGCCGACTTCTAATTCTTCTTCAACCGACAACTGAACTCCTGTGTGTCGTATTCCCATTTTCTTGACTGAACTCTCCTGGGCCTACCTCTCAGCTTTACTCTGATCTAATCCAGAGAGTCAGAGTCAGAGTCAGAGTAAGAGTAAGAGTCAGAATCATAGTTACTTTACGACTGACAGTTTACCGCCAATCAGTTTGTCTTGGCGTCAAGCTCCTTGAGACTCACAACCAGAGATATTTTTCTCCAACTGAACCCTTGTGGTAATAGTCCTTATAACATTCTCTCTGTCGAGAAGATGGGTTTCTTCCTGCTCTAATCCTAGCTATAGTCCAAGTCCAAGTCACATTGCGACTGACGGTCAGTCAGCCAGTAAATCTTGGTGTCGAGCCCCATATAGGGCTCATGACCAGCTATTTATTACTGTTTGGCATTTACGGTCTTGTTTTTGTGGGGCGCCCTCACTGACGAGAGGACGGGTCTGCCTTTTGTATATGCTGCTGGCCCTTGCCAGTGCAGTCATTCTCGGGTCCGAGTCCGTTCGGACTCGCGACAATATTTTACTGTCTCAGATTTGAGACTTCCCTTTTCGTCGCCTCCTACGACTCGCTAGGTCACCGTGGAGACTCCGCAAGGACCACACAGAAAACACGCCCTATATTGATGAAGCTTGTTTACCGCTCGGTTGCCTAGCAGTAGACGTCATATTGTTGCGTGCTAGTGTGTTGCTGGGATGTGTTTAGAGACCCGTTGCCTAGCAATGGACTCACGCTTGTTCGTTGCTATTTCGGATTTTTAGACAGTTTTTACCTATCCGGTTCCTAGAAACGGCCCATATGTCACAATATGTATCTTGACTCACTGTTAACATAACTGTGTTTTTATTTTTGACAAACATATTTTTTCTATTTCGTAAGGGTGTGTGACCACGGTCTGTTAACTGTAGAAATATTGTACTGGGAACCGTCCGTCTTAGGTACCGTATACCCGTATTTAAATTACACAGCTTTTTCCGAAACTGGATCTGTTTCTGTCTTCAGGAGTGACAGTGGGAACGATTCTCCTCAGTTGGGCACAGTAGAAGGAGCCCAGCAGGGTATGACCCTCTGCCCTCACTCACTCCTGATGACGGAAGCAAATCCAGCGTTCGAAGCGTTCTGTATTTCTATGACAATGATATTTCGGTATTAGATGCGGATTGTCTATGTATCTACGAGTGTCTATCTATCTATGGTTCTGAAGTCTTTTCACTGGACCTTGGCCGCTTTTTCAGTTCCTTAGTCCTATACACGGTCGGTAGGACTTCTCGGACAGGGGATCAGCCCGTCGCAAGGTCGCTACCTACACACACAACAACACAAACGCAGAATAAACACACAGACATACATGCCTTGAGTGGAATTCGAACCCACGATCCCAGCGTTCGAGCGAGCGAAGACAGTTCATTCCTTAGACCGCGCGGCCACTTTGTTCGACGGATTGCCTCTCACAGTTTGCAATGGGGCTCGAACGATATCTCTTCTGACTTAATATTTGTGAGATGATCCAATGTAACCTCGTCCGAACACATACCATCTTCACAGATATTTCGTGAGTTTCTTCAGCCCCTTTAGCCAAACTTTGGGACAGTACCTCATAGTAGGCCACGACATCTTTCTTTCATATCTATTTCGTTATTTTTTAATCTTCTCTACCACTTGAAGTTACGTAACGTCGTTAAATAAGGCATATATCACATTGTTGTACACACCTTATATTGGACTGCCGTGCATGTGGTGTGAATCCCTGTCTGCAGGCAATAGAGCGTAAGTTAGTTCCTGGGAACTAATATTCCTGCTTATCTCGATCTTGTTCCCTCTCTCTGCTCGAATTGGGAACAGAGAGCAGCGAAGAGAGAGGCCGTGAGTGTCAGATTCGCATTCATTGAAACCAAGAAACAAGCGCTGCTAGGAACGACGATCTCCCAGATTTAATGCAGGAATATGTATTTATGAGAATGTTTGCATGCAAGATTGGGTCAATCCCGGATTAGACATATAATTGAGTAAAGTAGCGGCGCTGAGAGCGTGGTTCAGAGCGATACCGCGGGAGGCGCCCCAATTGGTTTTCCATGTTCCAATACCATGCACAGTTCTTCCAGAGCTGAAACGTGTAACGCCCTGTCTGCAGTTCGCGTTTGTAACTGAACCACACGCTGAATATGTTCCCTTAACGCTCACAGGCACAGTTTACGGAAGCTAGAATTGTCTCAATTTTGCGCTGTGGCGTATACTACAATCTTGAAAGTCGCGGGTTCGAGTCTCGGTGAGGTCATTGGATTTTTCAATTGAACTAATCCTTCTAGCCACACCATGACCCTGTAGTCGACTCAACATCTAACGGAAATTAGTATCAGGAGTCTTTCTGGGGTGTAAAGGGCGGCCGGGACTTAAGGCTGACAACCTCACCGCCATCTGTGAACCGATTATCTAGAAAATGTGGGAGCCTCGACGACTCACAACTCAATGAATCTCTACGGCCTGTTACAAGGATAACTTTAAATTGTTTAATACTTAAATTAATATATTCGTGAAACACTTAACATCCTGGGGATTAGGTTTATTTGGAATTTGTTCACAACCCGATATTCTAATGAATAAGCTATGCAGGATTGACATTAGCTCTTTCTAATGGACCCAACACAGTAGGTGTCTACCCCATCCTCACTTGAGGGCGGACACACATCCAATTTCCAAAACTTTGTGTTCTTTTGAATATCAAGCGACGGGAGAGTCCAAAACCCAACAATCCATAGTGTTATACAGCATTGTCAGAATCTATCTAAAATATTGTTAACACATTTGTCCTGCAGGATTCAGGCTGTGATGTTCTTGATTAAGGCCCCAGTAGTATGGTAGGTGATTACCAAGGTTTCAAAATGAAGTCACTGTCTCCATCATCAGGATAGAGCGGAATCTAGCATTAAGTGGACTATATTCCTCTGGGAGCTAGTAACAAATTACCACACTGCACGATATCATGAAAATCTCAAACCTCATATTGGTCAAGAAATTTTTTTTTTTATAAATTATGTATCTGTTGTCTGCGCTGGTCACGGTAGCCGAGCGGTCTAAGGCATGCACTGTCTTCGCTCGCTCGGAAGCCGGGATCGTGGGTTCGAATCCCACTCAGGGCATGGATGTTTGTGTGCGTTTTTCTGTGTTTGTCTACAGGTAGAGGCCTTGCGACGAGCTGATCACTCGCCCAAGGAGTCCTACNGTAAGATCTAGTAAACCGAAGTGAAACGGAGAGTTTCATGGAGGTAGGCCTAGGCCCAAAATTGGGGCTGTAGCGCCACAGAAAAAAAAAAAAATCTGTTGTCTGCATTAAGGATTTGTTATTGCCTCATTCTCGCGTATACGTCCTGCAATATGAATTGCCCTTTTCTTCACAGTATCATTTGTACCCAACTGAAATTAAGCTAAAAATGTTTTTTTTTTTGCAATTCATCCAGTATGCGTCATATTTCAAATATTTTATTCAATTGCAGGGTATTTCATCTTTTAAATGCGTTTATAATTAAGAAAATTCGATAACCGTTCATTCATTTCTTCACATATATGTCTTCTAGTTACAGCGCAAAAGTTATCCGAGCAGTTTCGATGAAATTCGGTGTGGTAAACAGGCTCTGAACCGTTTTGAATTTGGTTCAGTTTGATTAATTTTGAGGGCCACCTTACTTGAGGATGAGAATGAAATTATAATTACATTTTCTTAAAATGTCTCAATAAGGCGTCATGGAGCTTGACATAGAATAATTATGAAGGTATATCCACCTGTTTATACAATGTAATTAATTGTAAGGATCACGTCGTTGAAGAATCCTTTCGAAGCTTTAGGTTTATGACATATCTTCGAGTCCTTTCACAAATTTTGATATACTGTAACTCGAACACAGTGGAGAATATTGCCTGCAGAATTTTTGTGGTGGAAATTTTCTGTAAATGTTCATTTGGAAGACCAATAAAAGAGCCTAGAGGATATAATTAAAACTAATTTCAATTAAATATTTTATAAGAACGAACGTGATTGAACTGGCAAAGTATTTTACCCAGTGATAGATTTTGGTACCGGTAGTGTTGAAGCCTTGGGTTCTGCTATCACATCGGTTGGATTCTTACTTGAATTACACTTCTACCCTGAAGATGGAGGCGTTACAGCGTTACCCATCCACGTTTGTGCCTGTGTTAGACCATTTATATTTGGATAGAATGTTTTCATTTCTCACGGTAGAAGAGCCCCAGTAGCGCAGTTACCATTGAAATCATTTCCGAGTCATGATACAAATATTGTAGTTAACGGTAAGAACTTCATATATTTTCTCGCAACTTAAACATATTACATTTATGTGAATATCAATATTAAAATATTTTCGCCGTTACACTATTCTGCATTATAACGAGGAACTTGAAGCAAACCTAGCACGAATCTCCGTCGTTAACGAGTTTTTAATGACTTTGAGTGTAGGTTTAGCCGAGCTGTCCCCCTCCCCTCTGTCGTCTCACCCGACTGGCTACAGCTCTGGTTCAGCTGAGTGGTCCCCTTCCCCTCCTGCGTTTTCCAGTCTAGCTGTAGGTCTAGTTTAGCCAAGCGGTCTACTTCCCCTTCTACGCTTCCCAGACAAGCCACAGATCTGCTTTCGTCTCCAGGAGATGATCTAGCTATCTGGCTCTACAGCCCTTTGTTGGACTTGGCCCACTTTTTCAGTTTATTGAATTTTACACAGTGGGTAGGACTCCTTGGACGGGGGATCAGCCCGTCGTAAGGCTGTTACCTACACACAGGATAACACAAACACACACAAACATCCATGCCTTCAATGGGATTCGAACCCACAATCCCAGAGTTCGAGTGGGCGAAGACAGTTCGTGCGTATGTATCTCTACCATTCGTAAATGAAGCTCCTAACTTCTACAAAACGTTGCTTTGCTTCTTCATGCTTCAAGGTAAAATGGACTGCTCTAGCTGAGAGTCAAGCCGTCCAATAAATACATAATATAATCAGAAGTGTCATACAGACGTCACTCATGTTCTGGCAGGAGGAACTCTCTCTCTTTTAATTCCTTCATCCACCTTCATCCTTCATTCCTCCGTGATTATTGTTCTCTCTCCCTCCTCTCGCTCCCACTCTGGAGAACAGGGCCTCATTTTTCAGTTTCATGATCATTTTTACAGACGGTAGGACTCCTTGGACAGATGATCAGCTCGTTGTAAGGCCTCTACCTAAACGCAGGACAACATAAACACAGAACAAACGCATACACACACAAAAATACCCCATGCCTTGTGCGGGATTCGAATCCACGATCCAGGCTTCCGAGCGAGCGAAAACAATACATGCTTTAGATCGCTCGGCTACCGTGACCGGCTCCTCCATGAATATACGAGTATTATTATGCTTCTGAGGAATAAGAATGTACGTCTAAAGAGGATTAAATTATCGACATGCAAGGATCTGTTCCCAATTATGTTTTCTGAGTAAAGGTTTAAGACTTCTTATAAGGAAATCTGCAGTTCTGCAGACGCACTTCAGTGTTATTTGACAAAAATGACTTTTTAGCTAATGTTGGAAGTTTTCTTTTCATATAAAAAGTACGTGACGAATAAAAATTGTATAAGAACGCGTAACAGCCATTGTTTGCTGCATGCGCCAGATGAGAAACCGCGTGAAAGTGTTGTTTGGATCTAAGGGGAGGGCGGTGCGTAATATATGCGTAAACAGTATTCGTCACAGTTGTTTTTGTATGTAATATATTGATGACCGCCTCTGTGGTCTAGTGGTCAGAGTGGTCAGAGTTCCTGGCTACAGATACAGAGGTCCCGGGTTCGATTCCCGGTGCTACCAGTTTTTCTGAGAAGTAGTGGGTCTGTAACGGGGTCCACTCAGCCTCGTGAGGATAACTGAGGAGCTATTTCGAGCAAATAATGGCTCCGGTCTAGAAAACCGAAATTAACGGCCGTGGGGATTCGTTGTGCTGATCACGTGACACCCTCTATCCGCTAGAGTTGGCACTAACTTCATCGACAAGCAGCGGTCGCTCGGTCGGTATAGTTCGCTTGCGGACTTTCACCTTTTGTTGTTTGCTTGTTTATGGAATACATTGATCAGATCTAAAAGATAGGAGTTACACATGCAGAGCTCATGAGGACTAGAAAAGTACAAAATGTTGGTCTGAGAATATGACGGGAAGAAACAAGTTGCGAAACCTAGGCGTAGATAGGAGAATACTATTAAATTGGATCTTAAATGAATAGCGTCTGACGATTCATTTGGCTCGGTATTGAGTTCAAAGGCAGGGTCTTCTAAACACGGTACTGAATCTTCGTGTTGCATAAAAGACTCCTTGTTTCTCGATTGGCTGAGCTACTATCAGTTTCAGTATGGAAGTCTGGTCTGCACGTTTTACTTGTAGTCAATCATTGTGATCAGTACACCACAGCAGAAAATGGTGTGACTTTAATTAAAATAAAACGAAAGAGTGGTCAGTCAGTTTATCAAAGTGTCCTTCCATTACAGTATTACAAGACTCCGTCGAGACAGTTTATACGACTGCAGGGATTATCAGCCCCGGGTCTCAGCAGATTAATGAAATGGTGGTAGATTAAAGGCGTCACACTGACATTAAATTCTCAAAGGAAGGTTTTTAGGTTTGTCACTTGAATTGTTTTCCCATCATTCAGTGCGACTCACGAATATCCACGACCTTCTTCTTGTGTTGCAACGAGGCAGTCGGCGAGGTTTCTAATTAAACTCTGGATAAAATAAAGTCAGGGTATTAAGCGAGTAACGGATGGTGCAGGGCCTGTTTGGAATAAACAACACAACGTCCGCCGATTCTTTTGTACGCAGCACTTCTGTCCTTCGTATCTCCTGCAGTTATTGTTAGAGAAGTGGCTAAGCTCCTGTTAGGTTTCATCGAGGATTCCGTACTGCTACAAGGTGTCTGAAAAAAAGCTAGGAGCGAAGATGATTGTAAGCTAAAAAGTCGTCATTCCGTTAAACACAAATATTATAAATAGACTTTAAAGGATTCTGACGATGGTGTATGCTGTACAGAACTATAAGGTTTATTTTGGACTCTATCCATCGTCTGGTATATATAAGACAAAAAACCACAAGGTTTCGGAGACTGGATCTGTCTCCATCCTCAGGTGAATGGGGCAAGATAGACCTACTCAGTTGAGCCCNATCATATTTTCGAGATGTCAGCACTCTCCTTGTCCAAATGAACTGTTTAGTTGGTTACACTTTAGAGGAAGATGAAAGTAAGATGTACTTGCAGAAAGAAAGCTGATATAGATTTGAATTTTGTTTAAAATCTACACTGAAATATTTTCACTTCGATTATAACAACCCCCCCTCGTTGGTGGCTCCACCTAATCGAGGTGAGGGGGTTTGAGTATGCCAAGGACCCTGAGAGCTATACCAGCGGTAGCGTAGCTACTGGCAGGGCCTCCCTTGCTGGACAGGTCAAAGGGTAGGCATCAGACGAAGAGAGACACCAAAAACTGATGCCGGAAGCAGCGTCATCAGCAGCGACTTGAAGCACAGAGTAAATAATGCTCGAGATGGTTCAAGTTCGTATAGCAACAGGCGTGACCAGAGTGGTTTGAACGCCTATTGTACTGCGATGTGGAAAGCAAATGGAAAAACTACCACATTATCAATTTTCCTGGATAGTCTCTTTCCAAAACCAGAGATACCATGTATGCGAGATGTTTCATTTGAAGGAGAAAGCTCTAGATCGCATCAAGTGGAGGAACTGTTTTGGAAGAGACTGTGGACCTGTCGTCTTGACAGATTACTGATGAATGAATGAATGAATAACAACCATAACTGTTGTACGTATTTTCAGTAGCACGGAATAAATGTCATAACTGTGGGCGTTCGTATTAGCGAAGAGAAGAAGACAAGTTACATACCTTCTATATACGGAGTGTCCGGATGAAAGGTATCCACAATAAAAATCATTATATCTGGGAAAGAAATTATTATAAACATAAATGGGTTACACCATTACAAAAGGAAACTATCAAAGTTTTTTCTGCATATACAACTTTTTCAATACATTTAAATATGGGCTCCCTTGGTGGCACGACAAATATCCATACTTGAAGCATGTTTGGTGTTACCATAGCCACAGCGTCCCTTATGTGGGCCTTCAGGTGTTGCAGATTGTCGATCTTAACCTGGTAGACAATGTTCTGCACATAACCCCACAAGAAAAAATCCACTGGGGTTAAATCTGGTGACCTAGGAGGCCAAGCGATTGATCAATCTCTGCCATTCATATCCCAGCCATCTCTCTGTCCAGGTGATTCCTAACGTGGTGGCAGAAATGTGGCGGCGCATGCGCGTAAGCCGGGTACGAAGAAAAAAACTTTCAGAGTTTTCCTTTCCCATGACATAAACGGGATACGTGCATGACAATTAGTTTCCGAGGTATAATTTTTTTATTTTGGATACCTGTCATCCCGACAACCTGTATATACGAATATTTGTAACAGAAATGTATCTTTCTCGGTGAATTTTCAACGTTGTTACATCAGTGATATTACATCATAAAATTAGGTTTGGTTTCTTCAGCCATTTCAATAGACCTATCGCTACTGACTTTCATTTCAAGTATATATTGTAATTGTGTCTTAAATCGATATTTCTTGTTACTTCTTCCTTCATAGGGTCTTTCATATTTCTTATAGAACAGAGTATCCAGGAAATAACTTTTGGTTATAATCCCGTGAGATGTTAACAGTCGCTGGGCTGGTCTAAAAAATGTCCCCACTCCCCATGTAATCTGTATGTTTTTTCCATAAGCACAACAGCCCACCTACTGGATTTTACCGTCAACGGGATGAACCCAGCCCACATCCTCTTATTCTGTTTCTTCCATCTACGCCTACGTCTTGCAAATAGTAATTTTCCTTCAGTATTTTTAACTACATTTTCATTTTTAGCATACTTTTCTTATTTTTAAAATATGAAGGAAGGCTTATGAAATCTGTATTTTTGTGTCTACTTGCTGTGTATCCCCCCCCCCATCACTTTCGAATTCCTGAACCAGTTTTTATGAAACTTGGTATGTATATCATGGCTCCTGAGGCCTTCTCAGCGGCGTGCTTCAGAAAACCTTCTCATCAGTCTGTGTGTCTGTACGTGTATCCCCATCTCATTGTTAGGCCACGGATTGGTGAAAACGTTACCGCTGCAACGAATAGGCACCTAACAATAGAAGAATTGTTTTACGCGATTTCTGTGCGGTACGTGTCGTATGGAAGGAGAGTCTGTGGGTCTGTCTGTTTATCCCCCTATTTTTACTATGCAATTACTCGCTAATCGCTTTCCCGCCACTACGAAGAATTGTTGGAGGCGTCGTTGTCAATGCGTTCCTATTGTATCAGAGGAAAATACCAGATTAATTCTTCAAGAAATTCTTGTTATTTCTTATTTTTTGCATCCTGTTGTGGTATAAATTCCAGACGTGGAGAGCAGTTGAGACAATAATAAAGTAAATTAAATTTAACAGAATGTATTAAAGTCAATAAGTATATCAGTGGTTTGATAAAATCCTCTCGAGCTATTAGCTACATCAGTTGGTTCAAATTACCGACGTTTCAGAGACCATCTCTGTCCTCATCACCACATTCAATCCTGATGATAGCCCCTGAAACGCTGATAATTTTAACCAACTGACACAAATCAGTATTATCAGCTTTAGGCGCCGTCAAAGCATCAGATGTTACATATCAATCGTTTAATAACTTTTATTGTCTCATTCACCCGGTACAGGTATGAGTCACATGGATCAACATTAGGTGGTTTTATAAATAAATAAACAAAATGCTGTATTAATGAATTCCAGAGTGAAATTGATGCATTTTTGCAATGGAAAATTCCATAACAAATTCCTATATTAAGTGATAAAAATAATTATAGTGGTTTTTCAGATATTATTGAAAAGATTAAAATAGAGTAGATTAAATATAACGCATGGCCTGTTAATTGTGGCATGAGAAGGGCTTATATGTACAATTATTGACAAAGGTAACGTGGTATCTGTTCATAATATAACATTTTTTTATTACTGATGGATGTAGTCAATTTATGTAGTGTATCAAGGAAGTAAATATTTTACTGTAAGGTGTAATGTCTGTAAGGCCGGTCACGGTAGCCGAGCGGTCTAAGGCATGCACTGTCTTTGCTCGCTCGGAAGCCGGGATAGTGGGTTCGGATCCAACTCAGGGCATGGATGTTCAGTATTTGTGTGTACGATTATATGTGCGTTTTTCTGTGTTTGTGTATAGGTAGAGGCCTTGCGACGAGCTGATCACCCGCCCAAGGATTCCTACCGAATATCTAAGTTCTAGTAAACCGAAGTGAAACGGAGAGTTTCATGGAGGTATGCCAAGGCCCAAATTGGGGATGTAGCGCCAAAGGAAAACAAATGTTAATAAGACTGTGAATTGTGGTTTGCCATTAGTTACGTGTATATACTTACGTATAATAGGATCCTTATGGGTATATAAGGTGGATTATGCTATGTTGGCGAAAAATCTTGTATATCGTGAATGCAACATAATATGCAAGTACAGTGAATCATCGATAATCCTGATTAAATGGTCTGACGTCGCCTGGATTAAGAGATAATCCGTATTAATTAAGAAAAAAAATGCCTAAAAGACAAAAAAAATCTTAGAATGCAAACAAATGGAAAATGTAATAATATTGGTAGTGCCGATGAAAATAAATAAAAAAAAACATCACTGCAGCAATTTATCCCTTTATCATCCAGCTGAAACCAATCTTGTATATTTCCTTGCGTAACTTTAGTATTTCCTGCTGCCCTCAACACAGTCTGAAAATCCTCTTCCCCCTAATTCCAATGTGTCTCTTAAAGTATGTATGTATTCAACTCTGAACAGATTTTTGTTTTTGTTTTTCATATTTCGATCCAGATTAATCTTAACCGGATTAGCGAGGATTTACTGAACGTAGTTGTTGGTATATTGTCTGGTTTAGGCACTGCAAATAAATATGTAAGTTTATTAGTTTATTGATACTTAATCATAAGGGTTTTTGGTGTACTCGTATTTTGCTGTGGCGTGTGGGTAATTATCTAAATAAATATATTCTATCTACTTACATATATCCTGGACATTGAGTTTAATTTGGAAATATTAGAGCGCTGTATCAAATCTGCTAAATACTGAAAACAGCCTGCTAAGTCGGATTCTGTTTCCTCTGTTGCCGTGTTCGCTTTGTAAGCCTGTTTGTCCAATTTCGATTCCCTCCCGCGGGAGCGATGCTGCAGTGGCGTTATGCCGAGCCGACTTCATCCGTTGCGAAGTTTATTGTGCCAATGAAAGTGAGACGCGGGGCAGAATCACTCTCACAAAAATGTGATGCCTTCAACATTTACGTATTCCTTAACTTTGCTCCTTTCCTTCTTCTTCAACTTGCCTTTTTTCTTTTTGTGGATTTCCTGTCTTCCGTGTAGGATTTAATATCCTCGTAGAGTTGGTTATGAAAAGTACAATATTCTGGAATATCTGGGTTGCCACCTGCTTTCACACTGGTTTCTTGCTTGGCTTATTCTTCTACCCTGAAGATGGAGGCTATATGTTCCTCCGAAAAGTCGGTTGACTTTAACAGACTACACGGCGTCATATCCCAGACGATAATTCTCTTCTAGTGTTCAGTTTCCACAGTGATTTTCCTCTCTTGTCTCCATTTTTGAAATGTTTGTTTTCTGAATGTACTTAATATGGTTCCCCCACTTAGACCTATTTTATTTTTCCCCTGATCTTTCTCCTTCATCTTCTTCTTCTTCTTGCTGGATGTTATCAGTGCAACACACTTATCCGTAATCACGTATATGTACACGTATATCAATCTTTTATATGGATATTCTGTTAGTGCTCTGTTTTCTATGTACCTTATCGCTGATGAAGTAGGATCCGTTTCGGCCTGTGATGTCTGATTCCTCAATCTTATTTTCCCTTCTTACATGACAGCGTTTCTTAGAACAATCGAATTCACCCGAATTTATTTTACTCCTAAATTCTTCATTCAGTGGCCACATTTAACCTCTTCATGTCACAATGCTTTCAGTTGTGATGCCAGATATATATATATATTTTTTTTTTGTAATTTCCATAGATATACTATATTCGTATTCCTTAAGATTCCATATAACGTTTTTGTTGAAGTTTTCCCATAGAGACTGTTTCGAATGCTTCTGACGCATATTGCAGTAGCTGATGTTACTCATTGTGAGTACTGGAGTATTCATACTTGTTAACGAATGTTCCTTCTCTGTTAAATTTCTAACTTCTTCCCTCACACATAATGTTTAGGCTAATCTTAAGAACCCATTTCTCATATTGCTGTACTATTTCCTGCATCGTTTAGCCTGTTCCGTATCTTCTAGTGCAAACATTTTATAGTCATCCGCAGGGAGGAAAGAGTTATGTGCTCTTAAGGTAAAAAGGTAAAGTTGTCCCTGTGCTTAACTAATTAAGCACTACGCCATGAAGGCGAATGGATATATAAGCGCATATTTTCTTGACCTCGGCATTAGTTGGAGGTGAGTGGCCAGCTTCAAGCTCCGGCCGCTTTAATCCCGAGAAAAGAGCCCCTGGTACCCATTGGATAGGAGGCTGGGTGGGCCCCAGACCCGGTCTGGACGACATGGAGAAGCGAAAATTTTAACCCCCACCGGGACTCTTTTAACTCCAACCCCTTGGTCATCCAGCCCGTAGCCAGTTGCTATACCGACTGAGCTATACGTGCTCTGTACCTGATTAAAATCCTAATCCCACAATATTTCCTTACCACATTCCAAAGCCCTTTCTAAATACACGTTAAAGAATATTGGAGATATGTTGTGTCCTTCGAGGCCCTTAAACATCACAATTCCTCCACTTAATTTTCTCTAATTTCCAATTATCTTTAGTACGAATATGCATTTTTCACAATACTAATACATTTCTGATCAACTATCATTTGCTCACTGTTGTTCATATCTCTCCTCTGTGGTCGCTCTGTATTATCGGCCATTTGTAAATCCACAAGAGGCATGTGGGCCTCTGTATTCGGTGATTTATTTGTTTCTGTCATTTGTCTCACGCATAGTTTATTACCTACCGATCACAGTGGCCGCCTGGTCTAAGGCATGAAGCGTCTTCGCTTGCTGTAACACTGGGATCTTGGGTTCGAAGATATTGATGTCTGAGTTTATTCTCTGTTTGTGCTAGGTAGCGGCCTTGCGACAGGCTGATCCCCCATTCCAACTGTCTAAGATTAAGAAACTGAAGTGAAACGAGCGTTTCATGGTTGTTTCATGGTTGTCGTATGCTCCAAGTGGAGCAACAGCAATATAGGAAGGGGAAGAAGAAGAGTATACACTTCCTGAAATTACGTATTTTAAGATCTTGACTTTTACACGTCTTCAAGACTATAAGGAAAACATAGATATTATCATAAGTCATTCGAAAATATGGCGAAGTTAAAATATTTCGTAACTGTAATAAATACAACTTCGCGATTTTAGGAGCAGATTAAGTTCGGGAATGCTTGCTATCATTCACCTCAGAATATTATGTCTTCCCGTCTGTCATCTCAAAACGTAAATGTCACAGCATACGAAACTGTAATTTTACCATTTTGTTTTATACGGGTATGAAAATTGATCTTAGGAGCCAGGGTGGCGTAGTAGGTATAGCGACTCGCTACGGGATGGTCGACTGAGAGGTCGGAATTCGAGTCCCGGTAGAGTAAAAAAATTTATCATCTTCAAATCATTCAGACCAGCTTTGGGCCCACCCAGCCTCCTATTCAGTGGTTGCCAGGGGCTCTTTCCCTGTGGGTGAAGCTGACCACTTACCTTCAACTAGTGCCGTGGTCAAGAAAATATGGATCTATACATCCACTCCCACATACGTCTTCATGGCGTAGTGCTTAATTTGTTGAGCACACGAACAACTTTACCTTTATTTATGAAACTTGATCTTGCAGCTTAAGAGAAGATTATCGATAGAGGACATTTCATAACTCAAATGTGGAGTGACTGCTGTTCACTATTATCATACAAAAATAAAGGCCTAGTTTTCTCTCTTGGTCTAAGGCATGAACTCTCTTCGCTCGCTCGGAAGCCGGGATCGTGGGTTCGAATCCCACACAAGACATGGATGTTTGGTATGTGTATGTGTTTATTCTATGTTTGTGTTGTCCTGTGTTTAGGTAGAGGCCTTGCGACGAGCTGATCACTCGTCCAAGGAGTTCCACTGAAACTGAAACTGAAAATCAGGGGCCAGGGCCAAGGGGGCTGTAAAGTCAGTAAAAAAAAGTTTCCTCTCTGCTTCATTAAGCAACATGCTATAAAGAGCATGTGGGAGTGGAGTTATAACCCTACACATTTCAACCTCGGCCCTGGATGGATATGAATATTCAGCTTCATGCCCCAGCCGATTCACCACCAGGAAAGTTCCCCTGGTATCTGTTAAATGGAAGCTAAGTGAACCCCAGTTTCGGCCTGGACGTTCTGGCGAAGATAAAAACACTTATTCCTGTCGGGAATTGAACTCCTGCCTTCGAGTTTATGACCTTATAAAATTTTTGTTCTCTTAATGTCCATATTAAGTTTCATGAAGGCCGCGCCATATCTCAAGCGGTTAGTCGCTGGCTTCCCACCGCGGCAGCCCGGGTTCGATCCCGGTTCTTGTCAAGTGGGATTTGTGGTGGACAAAGTGGCGCTAGGGCAGGTTTTCTCCGAGTACTTCGGTTTCCCCTGCAAATCTTAATTCCACCAATTGCTCCACAATCACCCTCACCTATCATCTGGGTCTGGTACAATAGGACAGAAGTGTCCGCAGTGCAAGGGACTTAGTCCGACCCCAATAGCAATAATAAGAAAGTTTCATGAAAAATTGCTATACCACTAGACTGTAGTTCCAGGTCGTAGTCGCGCTTTACTCATAGGAAAACCAGTCTAAGAAAGCAGCAGTAAGTACAGATCTTGCAGATTTTCAAGTCCGCGTTCGTAGCAACATAACACTAAGTTCCAGTCCTTCCCCGTACACGTGCGCTGTCCTGTAAACCTCACAGTTTTTTTTTTTGCTTCTTCCGCTTCACTGCTTTCCTCTTATTACAAATTCAACTCCAACCAGGCGAAGGGATTAGAACTTGGGACGACCCTTCGATGTATCGATCAGGTAGCAAGGGATGAAATCGCAAGAGGCGAACTGCATTTTGAATTGAGTAACGAACCCTTCCCCTATAATCTTCTTAGGAGATTCTGAAACAAACGTATTTAATTTGTCTTCCTGCTGCGCAAAGTATGAGAAAGCAGTTGTTCAGTCTTGTAGCTTTCATCTCACTACGCGACTATGCGAATGAATAAGTTGCAGCGCTCGCGTGAGGAACTGTGAAAGAATGAATTTTGTCACGTGATATTTGAAGTTTACATGGCGGTAATTACGAAGAATTCCGATCACAGTGACCGTGTGGCCTAAAGCATGAACTGTCTTCCCTCGCTTGAAAACTTGGATAGTGGGTTCGAATCCCACTCAAGGTATGGATGTCTGTCTGCGTTTATTCTGTTTGTGTTGTCCTGTGTAGGTAGCAGCCTTGCGACGGGCTGTTCCCCAGTCCAAGGAGTCCTACCGACTGTCTTAAGATTAAGAAACTTAAGTGAAACAAAGCATTTCACGGATGCCCTATGCTCCAAAGTGGGAGCAACAGGAAAGAGAGAGAGAGAATTATGAAGATTACCATCTTCTGGGATAAACCGCAGTGTATTCTGATAGATCTTTAATAACGTTTCGGAGGCAAGTACTGCCTCCTGTTTAGTATAGAGAAGTTAGTTTTCTATCACGATGTTGGAGCCAACACGTTCCTCCCAAACGCTGATGAAGATTTACGGTACTACAAGACGTCACATCCTATAAGAGAGTAATCTTTGTCTTTAACACGAATGAAATTCCAACTTGCGACTGCAGTAATCAACGTTTCCAGCCTACGCCCTGCTCCAGCCGAGTCCGCAGACAGAAACGTATATATGCCATGCTCTCATGTACAAAGGTTAGCTTTATAGTTCATCAAATGCCACTTACTGAACTGCGTCGGATGTTATAGTGATTGTAAGTCACAATTAGGAGAGATCGGAATGGGGTAGGCAGGCTTTTGAGCCTTTTCCACATTAAACATGCCGTAGCTCGTAAAGAAACACGTGAAGATCACTGAAATGTATTTGTCCCTTGACGTCACGACAAACTGTTCATGGCTCAACCTGTTACCATGGAAACATTGTGACTTAAGAAGGTTCAGATTGCAACATTCTGGATTCTGATGCTATGCAGTCTTGTCTGGTTTTACCCACGTTTCGGAGGGACTTCTTCATTTATTTTGATTCTTTATTTGTATAGGGGCACACGGTAGCGTAGTTGGTTGAGGCACTATGGTACAAGCCGGAAGGTCACGGGTTCGAGTACCAATGAGGTGGATTTTTTTCAATTGACGCACTCCTTCCAACCCTGGAGTCGACTCAGCCTCTAACGGAAATGAGTAGCAAGAATTTTTCTGTGGGGTAAAGGGCGGACGACATCTAAGGCTGACAACCTTACCGCCATCTGTGAGCCAGTTGTCTAGATAATGTGGGACCCTCAGCGTATCACAACCCTATGGGCCTCCATGGCCTGTTACAAGGATCATTTATTTGTAGATTACTGTCTTCAGGGATATGATGTCGTGTAGTCTGGTAGAAGCTCACCGAATGTGCAGCCTCGATCCTTACGGTCAAAAAATGAACCAAGCAAGCTACCAGCAAGACATAGGCACCTGTGTTCCTTCGAAACGTGGGTGAACTTCTGCTGGACTACACCCTGTCACCGCCATAAGAACCGCACGTCCAGTATATTGTGACATATGGGCCATTTCTATAGAAATAGAGGAATTTCCATAAACATTCTCACGGCAACGAATATAGTTAACAGTAGAAGAACTGCCATTTCTATGCGACGGCCGGTAAACACCTTCCCCCAAAGAACTTGACAATAATAGGGAATCCATTGTTATAAGATACGAGCTAGTTGCTAGGTTACGCAGCTGTGCCTCACATCTTAGAGAAGTGTGTCTCAATGTTTTCCTTGTGAAATTACCAGCGAATGTGCCTACGATTTATTCTTAAATCATGTTAAGTGCCATTCTACAGCTAATTGGTGATTTTCTCTTTTCCCTTGTAGTATTTAGCCCTCTTACTTCCATAGGCTATATATTATCAAATAGAATGGCCATGTTTGGTAAGGAATTAAGTTGAATTAGTCTGTGTAACCCTTTGTTGGACACAGGTAACTATGTTTATCTACATTTTAACGTTAAATAACATAATATTTGCCCCATACAGCATAGTTGTAAAGTATGCTTGATTATCGGAAGTTAGCAGCCCCTCCCTGCTTCTACCTGCTCTCTGCTTGAGGACGGTAGCTGTATTCATCCTTGGTTCCATTGTCATGTTCACAATACTCCCTAGATGGAATGCGGTGTCCAGGCACGAGCCTTCGGCAAGAAAAGGCTCAATCTCAAAGTGATAAGTATTTAATGACATGTATTCATGACATACATTTCGGAACAATAAGAAAATAATAGTGACTGTCCACTTCTTCAGTAATACAAATATGCATTGCAACAGCTGCAAAACTATTTCTACCACCTTGGTCGGTTCACATGGAAAACCGAATAACGTAAAGTAATCACTCGGAGCCGCCGATCACGGTAGCCGAGCGGTCTAAGGCATGTACTGTCTTCGCTCGCTTGGAAACCGGGATCGTGGGTTCAAATCCCACTCAGGGCATGGATGTTTAGTTTGTGTGTGTGCGAAGTGAACGGAGAAGTTCATGGAGGTAGGCCTAGGCCCACTGGGGCTGTAGTGCCAAGGAAAAGAAAATCACTCGGAGCCCTCTGCCTAAGCGTAATATAGCGGGACATCCCAGATCGCAACGTTACCCAATTAATATGGTCATAATAGTGAGTGTGTGGTGCAGTAGTAAACCGGAACAAATATTAATTTATACCAAATAGAAAACCTCGCCCAACAATGCCAAGGAAAAACTTACATTGCCGTTGCAAGCAGGAGGCCCTTTACCCTCAACGGCCGGAGCGAAGAATCTGAACACAGTTCGGAGAGTCCAGATCGAAACGGAATTTGCGACCCGCTTTTCCGACCGATGATAAGCAATAGACTCCCTTCATATCTCCAAGTCTTCCCTTCTATACATGGGAGGAAGGAAAAATAACGTAGCAAAAAGGGATGATGGTACACCGTTAAACGGGCCAGAACACGGATGCCTCGGGGGAAATGAAGGAAGGGAGGGTACGGGGTAGGAAGGCGCTACTCATGAGCCAATCAGGTAGAAGACATGGACTGGAACACAACGGTAATTATTACCTTATTCTCTCTAATTTGAAATGAAGATGCTCCATGTTTTCTACGATATAGGAAACATTCTAAATAGTATTCAGGTGGGCTTTCCATTAAGGGTTAAAGTATTATCAAGTAATTCTTGCAAGGAATGGTTCAAGAAAACTAATAAATACATCACCAAAAAGGGCCATCGAGCTAAATTTCATTGAAATATGTCTAGTGATGAAACATTCGGGTAGGCAGAAAAACGCGACGTTAATATTTTACCTTCATTTTATTCACGTTGTAAGAGTAATATATATTTTGTCTTATTGTTCGTATTTTTGGATCATTTAATGATAGTATCAGCAGCTCAGATTATATAAACTTGTGTGGTTATATATATATGTATATTATTGGTGACTAAAAAGGTAAATTTGTCCCTGTACTTAACTAATTTAACATTACGTCATGAAGGCGTTAGGGGAAGTGGATGTATAGATCCACATTTTCTTGACTTCAGCACTAGCTGGAGGTGAGCGGTCAGCTTTACCCCCGGTACCCATTGGATAGGAGGCTGGGTGGGCCTCAGACACGGAGAAGAGAAAATTCTTGATCCTACCGCGACTCGAACTCCGACCCTTCGGTCGTCCAGCCCGTAGCCAGTCCCTATACCGACTGCGCTATCGCGGCTCACTGTATTGGTTGGTGAAAGTGGAAGTAAACATTTCTGCAGTGATTCAGGGATTGAAAGACAGGAAATTCGTGAGAATAACCGTTCTCTGAGCCAATATTTAAGCCGTGACTTCCCTTGCACGAACGAGGACTCAACTGTTACGTTCGGTTACGGGCTTGTTAGTGGAGGGTAGTCGCGTGGCCTTGTTACCATGAAGATCCATTTTCTTCTGAGTCCCTGGAACTGCCCTACTATGAAATGCTCAGGTTTTTGAATTAGTGATTTATTGAGTAGCCTGGGTGGAAGACGAACGTTCCCTTCGGAAATAAGAAGACATCTTGAAACAGAAGCAGGTATCTGTCTTGTCTAATTTTACTGTAGCCGTGGTGAGCTCCTGATGCGAATTCCCCGTGTGACGCATTTTGAGCACAGGATGTGAGAGAGACGGAGAATATTTCAGGTTCGTAAGCCCTTCAGAGGGATGGAGCTATAGAATGAGGTCAGGTATCGGGTATCGACCGAGACTAAACCCTGTCTCCAGGCTATACAGGAGCATCTTCGATTTACTATATTGGAAGATAGGCTTCTCGCCCTGTCTAACCAACCAGCCTCCAAGCAGTATGATCAAAATTCTTCTTTTTGCTGTACGTCAGTATCATAGCGTCTAATGCTAGGATAATGGATGAATTGGAAGGGATAGGGAAGGGAGCGGTCGTAGCGTAATCGAAGTAAAATCCCGGTGCTCGGAGACGATGAGAAGAACTATGATAGTTTTCAGTCAGGATAGCTTGGATCCCAACCGAGATTCGAACCGAGCACATCCCAAATTCAAAGTTTTGTTGCTTTATCTTATTCAGTTTGTTAGCTGGTATGGTATTTAACAGAAACTCCGTGACTTTTAGTCCGCAAGCGAAGTATACCGACCGAGCGACCGCAGCTTTTCTGCGAAGTTAGTGCCAAATTCTGCGGATAGATGGTGTCACGTGGTCAGCGCAACGGATTCCTACGGTCGTTGATCTCGGTTTTCTATACCGGAAGAGTATTTAATGACGCTCTTTAAAACACTAATGATTTTACATGATAAGGTTCCAGGAAACATGATGCTAGTTTTAAGTACCCTGTTATTATTAACTTCGATATACTGAGGAAAACCTCAGTTGACTTGATCAAGATGGTTGATGGTCGGAGGAATCTTGAGATGCAGTTTAAACTGAGCAAGTCGTCTCTAGCGATGTCTTCTGATTTGCGTTCTGGAGGTATTGCGTTACAGTCTCGACCGTGGCGCCCACTGCCCTAATCGGCTTTCCGTGGTTTCCCAGGCAAATCCCTGGATTGTTCTTTAAAATTAAGCCATGACCGCTTCTTCCACAGTCATGTAAATGTTTTATTCGTTATGGTCCAAACACTCAGTGCCATATAGTCAAGAGTTATATAGACAGCGCCCTTAAATAAACCACAAGTAAATAAACAAATAAATGAAGGTTAAGGTAACCTGAAATCTCATAATGAATTTAACGAAATACTTGTTAACGGTTGATGATATGCAGTTTCATTTATTATAGGCTTTTTAATAGGTCAATATGGATAGTAATAAATTACCAAATCGTATTCACCCTAGGACATCTCACATATGGAATATTTCCAGGCTTGCGATACACATGAAAAAGTTCCTTCACAACCTGACACACACTTGTGGATGAGTATGGCTGGAAATCGCAAATTCTCCAACGTCGATTTTGCAGAATTAGGTGTTTGTATTCTTTTAAAACACTAAAATTAAATATTAAAATTTGCAATGCACTTCCAAGTTTCTTTGGGTTGTAATTTTAATGCAGCAGATGTGTCGGTGGGCTGTAGGCAGATGTGTCGGTGGACTGCAAGTAGATGTGGCGGCGGGCTGTAGAGAGATGTGTCGGTGGACTGCAGGTAGATGTGGCGGCGGGCTGTAGAGAGATGTGGCGGCGGGCTGTAGGGAGATGTGGCGGCGGGCTGTAGACTTTGCATCGGCCAGGAACTATGCTAGTTTATGTTTACTTTATTAATTAGCGAAATTTTCGTAACTGCATATGTTATATATTGGCGGATGGAAGGAAACCTTAACTAAGTAACTAACGCCATAGAGCAGATTGTCGCTCAGCTTGTTAAGAAATTCCATGTACTCTAAGATTCATTACCTTCTTCACAAAAGCACATTATTCAAGCCTATGCAGACACACGTTCACATCCTGCCTCTTTAAGATGAACTTAACGTTGTTCTCCAGTTTACGCCTAGTTTTCTGTAGAGGTTTCCTTCTCAGGATTTCCGTCAAAAATTTTATATGCATTTCTTGCTTCTTCTTTAATGATTAGTTCTTCAGGCTTTCAAAGAAGACCGACTATGTATATTTTAAAGTTACATCTCACTTGACAAACTTCAATTATCAATGCCTGCTTCTTGTTTTTGAATCGAATAAAAGAATCGAAGCAAAGCAGGAGAACCAACCACTTAATGGCGAACATTCTGGCAGAAGTCTCTAGTTCTTTCACATTTAATCTACGTTAATTTTTAAGAGTACTGCACAGGTCTTCATGTTGACGTGGGCCATAGTTTTGGGCCGAATTGTTATGTTGACAAAGAAGTCTGCAAGACCAGAAAGACTGTCAGGCACTGTTGCAGAAGGCTGGGGGTGAGGAAAGCAAGAATATAGAGAAACCGAGAGGAGAAGAAGGAGGAAACATTCTGGGGACGGGGAAAGGAAATGAGATGTATGTCCTGTGAAGTTGGACATAGTCTGCAAGGGGTCAACAGCTACTTTACGGCCCCTAATGTCATACACAGCTTGTGGTGTGTATTGATTTAGCACGATTTATACCAGTATATTGGTTTTCACCTCCGGCTCAGATCAGTAGCTCCTGACACAGAGGTCATGGAAGTGCGATGTAGAACTACAGACTTGGTCTCTTTTTATGCTCTTTCCTCTAGCCTTATGTAGTTTATAGATCTTGTGAACTTTATGGCTGACATGCATTTGGAAGTGATTCTGAAATTATCCATTGCTGGGACAGCTAGGCCCTGTTATGTGTGTGATCTTCATTTCTTTTTAACCTTGTGTTCTGTAGATTTTGCCTGTTGTAATGTGAGATTAAAGGGAATTCGAATTTCATCATGCCAATATTTATTATCATTATAAATGACACTATGCAACAAGCCGGAAAGTCGCGGGTTCGAGTCCCAATGAGGTGGATTTCTTTTCAATTTACCAAATCCTTCCGGCCGCACTATGGCCCTGGAGTCGACTGAGCCTCTAACAGAAATGGGTACCCCTCTCGTGATTGTACCCGTGGCTCCAATAATTACTGGTATCACAAAACATTTAATGTTCCATTATTATTATTATTATTATTATTTGAATAACTTTTAATAAGTTTGACTATAATGTAATTCATTCATCTGCACTGTGCTGTGTCTGTAATTGGCCTTGCGGCTGTTGACTCGGCACACTAATAATAAAGAATTGAATTGAATT
>NW_019719358.1:1842019-1844655 GCF_002891405.2 Cryptotermes secundus
TTTTCTTTTCTTTTCTTGGAATTGTTACTAATTTATTGATATTGTATAGACTGTCATATTTTTTATTTTGCTCTTTAATTTTTGTGTATTTCTATGTACTCATGCTAACTTTGTAAAAGGCCACTGTGCTGTTAAGTTTGCACATAAATAAACACGAATTGAATTGAATTGAATTATTATTATTATTATTATTATTATTATCATTATTATACTGAACTAATTTAACTCTTATTATTATCACTATTTTATTAATTTCGTTATTATTATTATTAATTAAATAGTTATGTTTCATTTTTCACTTCTTAATACCACTTAGTTTTATGATACTGAAATTATTATTATTGTTATTATTATCATTTATTTGCTTGTTTGTTTACTTTTCTTCATTATTGTGTTTTCCCAAGTAATTGCCTGTAATTTGTTTTTGACTTATAATGTGTTTGTCTATAATGTAATTACTTTCATCTCCACTGTGCTAAGTCTGTAATTGGCCTTGCGGCTGTTGACTTGGCACATAAATAATAAAGAATTGAATTGAATTATTATAAAAATTAATTTGAATTCCTTCTCTTTTTGAAACTGTTGGTCTTCGAGTTTCTGCTCGATACAACAGAGAACTTCCTGCGTTTAATCTCTGATGTTCTAGTAAAAATTATTCCGCAAGATGCTTTTCAGCAGGTAATGTTGTTTCTAGGGACACTGACTTAATTGGAACAAAAACTGTTTCTCTTGACCACATTTCCTAATTGTACTTCTTACTTATTAGTTATAATAATATGTATTGTATTCCGGATTAATGTATTATGTGTGTAACTCATGTTTCTTCTCACCACACAATGGTTCGAGTTGCTGTTCTCGTTAACACGATACACGTTGCAGTGTTTTTTTTTTTGGACGTTTATGTTTTCTTGTCAAATTGCTCGCCCTTAATTCATAATTGTCCTTCTGGCTGTTTTATAAGCACATACATAATTGAAGAGTTGATTTGAATAATGGTTCAATTGAATTCAATACTTGTTTATTTGGGTGCAAACTTAACAGCCCAGAGGCCAATTACTTCTAGGTACAAAGTTAGCACGAGTACGTAGAAGAAAATAACAAATAACTTTCGAACTAAACACAAAGTAAAACAGATTATATAATGTAACAATAACAATAATAATAATAATTCCATGAAAGATCAAAGATATAATTAACAGGTGAGAAAAGTAAAATAAGTCCATTTGCAATCGTTATGCCACTCTGCGGCGAAAAAGGATAATATCCACACACACACACACACACACACACACATACGAGGATATACATGTAATACTGATAAGTAAAAGTATCCCTGTAACAGACCGCGGAGGCCCGTAGGGTTTTGGGATGTTGAGGTTCCCACATTTTCTAGAGAAGCGGCTCACAGATGACGGCAAGGTTGTCAGCCCTACGCGCCGGCTGCCCTTTATCCCAAGAATATTTCAAGAATATTCCTGGTACTCATTTCTGTTAGAGGCTGAGTGGACACCAGGGCCATAGTGCGGCTGGAAGGATTAGGTCAATTGAATAAAATCCAATTACTACATCGGGACTTGAACCCGCGACCTTCCGGCTTGTGGTATAGTGCATCAACCAACTACGCTACCGCGTGCCCTAATAATAATAATTCAATTCAATTCAATTCATTTCTTTATTATTTATGTGCCGAGTCAAATGCCGCAAGGCCAATTACAGACAGAGCACAGGGTAGATACAAGTAATCACATTATTGACAAGCACTACATAAAGCCAAAGACAAATTACCGCCAAACACTGAAGGAAAACACAATAATGCAGACAAGTAAACCAACAAACAATAATAATACGATGGTTGGAACTGTAATAGTGGCAACACTGCTGTAGAGACGCCATGCAACGGAACCAAATAATGTCGCTTATACCACACGCTAGTTACATACCTGCCTTGCCTCAGAGCAAATGGACTCTCCCTTCCCACATCACGCGCATGCGCAGTGAAGAGAAGAACAGAGCCTCGTGTTAGCTGACGGTCTAATGTAGTGTTGTCACGATATTTTCGAAACAGGAACAATGGAGTTGGATAATGACTGAATGTGCCAGAGGCCGTACAACACGACAGTGTCATCAAGGTCTTCAAGAGGTTTGCGGGGAATCTGCATTGCCTTACAGAACAGTGGCAAGGTGGATAAAAGCCTTCAACGAGGGACACCAAAATGTGGCAGACATGCTTCGGCCAGGTCGTCCTAGTGTCAGCGAAGAAGAAGTGTATGCTCTTTCCGCATTACTGCAGAGTGATTGACGCCATACGATCCGTGAGCTGGCCCGAGAGACAGGATTAGCGCATACGACTGTGCTTCACATTCTGAAGGCACGCCTGGGCATGAGAAAAATTGCATCACGATGGGTTCCGCATGATTTGACGGAAATGCAGAAATTGAAAGCTGTGGCTGATTTGTTCGTTCGAAGGGGCTGGGAAGTGCTGTACCATCCACCATACTCCCCGGACTTAAGCCCTTGTGTCTTCGACTTGATTCCTAAGATGAAGGAACCACTTCATTGCATTCACTTCAGAACTGTTCCAGAGATTCTTCAGGCAGTAGACCGCTCCATTCGAACTACCAACACAACAGGCGCTG
>NW_019719358.1:1844938-1864291 GCF_002891405.2 Cryptotermes secundus
AAATTGTTCAGGAATTTTTCTCTTCCCTACGTCGTATCTCACTACGCGAGTCACATCTATCCTCTTCTGTTAGAGCACTCTTTCACTATCGTGTATTATTGTGCTTTGTGTTGTTTCTTGCTCCTGTGACTGCGTGTGTTATTATTACAAATAACTACGAGTATGTAAGTCACGAAACTCAGTCCTTCTTACAAGAACTTAAAGATGCAGCATGTTTAAGCAAGGAAATCCGTCTGTATACATCAGTACGTAGTCTCACTAGCTTCTCATGCTCAGTTTCTTGAAGGTCAATCTTGAATTCAGCATTTATTCTTTTACTCCATCGGTCAAGTGTTGATCTAGACGTAAAAAAGTTAAAGTTGTCCCCGTGCTTAACTAATTAAGCCCTACGCCATGAAGGTGTATGGAGGAGTGAATGTATAGATCTATGTTTTCTTAACCTCGGTACTAGTTGGACATGAGTGGTCAGCTTAACCCCCCGGCCGCTTTACCGTGAGGGAAGAGCCCCCGGTACCCATTGGATAGGAGATTGGGCGAACCGCAAAGCCGGTCTGGACGACGCGAAATTCTTGACCCTACCGGGACTTGATCGTCCAGTCCGTAGCTAGTCGCTATACCGACTGCGCTAATCAGCCTCATGAACGCATAGAAAACTAAGTACATGTTGATGTCTCGTCACCGGAATGCAGGCAAAATTATGACACAGAGATATGCAGTAGATCCTTCGGAAATGTGGCAAAGTTTGGATACTCGAGAACGAGAGGACCAAATCAAAATCTGATTCATGAGACAATTAAGAGCAGAGTAAATTATAGCAATGATCGTTACCTCTTAATTCCGAACTTCTTGTCTTTTCTTCTGCTGTCTTTTCTTTTTCTTTCTTTGGCGCTACAGTCCCAATTGGGACCTTGGCCTCCCTCCATGAAACTCTCCGTTTCACTTCGGTTTACTAGATCTTAGACATTCGGTAGGACTCCTTGGGCGGGTGATCAGTTCATCGTAAGGCACACACAAACACAGAAGAAAGCGGGCGCACGCACGCACGCACACACTAAGCATCAATGCCCTTAGTGGGATTCGAACCCACGATCCAGACTTCCGAGCGAACGAAGACAGTACCTTAGACCGCTCAGCTACCGTGACCGACCGTCTATTGTCTACAAAATTAAAAATTAAAATATACAGGAGTTTAATTTTGCCTTCAGATTTCTTTTGGGATGTGAACCATGTTCTCGGACATTAAGGAAAGAACGTAGACTCATGGTCTTCGAGGGCAGGCTGCTGAAGAGAATATTTGGACAGAAGACGGTTGAAATAGTGGCAGACTGAACAAAACTGCATAATGAAGAGCTTTATAACTCATTGTATTCGCCAAATATAATTATAATTATGAAGACAAGTAGAGTTCAATGGACGGGACATGGAGTACGCATGGTGAGGGGCGGAGGTAGGAGGAGGAGAAGAAAAAGAAGGTGAAGAAACGGAAGAAAAAGAATGCATCTAAGATTTTGGTGGGAAATCCAGGAGGAATGAAACCACTAGGAAGACCTAGTTCGATGGAGGATAATATTAAAATGGCTCTTAGAGAAATACGTAGAATGCGCGGATGGAATATACTCATTCAGCTCATGATAGGACCAGTGGAGGGCTCTTGTGAACACGGCAATGAACCTTCTCTTTCCATAAAATGCTGGGAATTTTTATGTGGCTGAGCAACTGCTTGCCTCTGAAGTATGACTCACGTCCGTGGAGTGAGTTATCTGTCACGTAATATCCAGGTCACTTCTTTCTGCAAAGTACACGTAAATTATTGTATCAGCATAAATCTTTAAAATTTAAAAATATTAATTTTATTAAATTTTTACGAACAGTTTGGGTTGTTGATCACTGATGTCAGAGTGCTTTTTAGAATGCAATGGTTTTGTTGCATTAAGACAAACTTCACATATGTGTGCTTACATTAATAAATTTAAATGTGTTTATTATGAACCAGGTTAGCTAAATCACTGCCGTGGCCTGTTACAGGCTGGATGCCTGGTGCAGGAAATCATTCCTTCTCTATCTCCTCGTGCCGTGCTCTGAGGCCCACGCTTCTGGTATGCGTTTTCCATGAGGTGTGGATCCACAAGTTTCGGAATGCATGGAGCTACGCCTATATTTCAAGCCGTCGTAATTAATTAACCACGTGGACTACTTCGTCTATGCCTACATATTTTTTGTAAATTTATATGTTTTATGACGTTATTCTTAGCTTGACAGCTCGCACCTAGCAGCTTATGCACTATTCTCGTTAGTTGGATCACGGTAATATCAAACTTGACAACAGATGGTACGAAATAATTATTACATCAGAGAATAGTGAGCAGTTTCGATATTTTATTGCGAGATGAATTCAGCAGAAGGTATCGAACATTATAGGTGTGTTGCGATGCCGCTTTGATACCCGACAGAAACTAAGCAAAACATTAAACTGCCAGCTGAAGTGTAGGCCTATTTGAATGCTAGTTGGAAGAGACTGAATGGTACCGTTGTAGAAAAGCCTGTATGTCAGATGTGCTGGCAGCGAGCTATTTACGGAATGCCGGTCACGGTAGCCTAGCGGTCTAAGGCACGTGCTGTCTTCGCTGGCACGTGAGTTTGAATCCCACTCAGGAAATAAATATTTGGTGTGTGTATGTTTATGTTGTCGTGTGTTTAGGTAGAGGCCTTGCGACGAGCTTATCACCCGTTCAAGGAGTCCTACCGTCTGTAACATGATCAGGAAACTGAGAAAACAACCCTATGCTCCAAAGTGGAAACAAGCTCCAAAAGTGAGAGTAAGAAGAGAAAATATATCTGCCGAATGTAATAATTACTGAAGGTGAATGTGTGTAGTTACGTTCTCTGCCAGATTTCTTTGCGCTAAAAATGAATTTTATAAAATATCTCGAGAAATTTTTATAGAACAAAGCGTAGACCATATTGTTAAATATTTATACCTTGATAACACGTTTTTTAACTGGGCATGGAAGAGACAAGGAATTCATACATAATTTTAGTGGGGAAGCCACTTGGAAATCTTTGAAGGAAATTTGATGATATTATTAGAATCTATTTTAGAGAGGTACATTTTGAGAATGGGGGGTAAATATGGATGAATGTAGCTCAGGATTATGTCCGATGGAAGATATGAATAGTGGCAGAAGACGGAAGCAACGAACTGCAGGAGAAAATATTCTTGAGTCTGCATTTTACTGTTCACATTTGATGAAACAATTTCCTAAAAGAATCGCTTGATGCATTATGCCATTCTATCAAGTTTATTGCTATAGTTTAAATATAACTGGGATTCCGGAACTTTTGTAGTTAGAGTGTTGTAGTTTTGATGTAGATTGTTTCAGAGGCATAAAATTTTGCTCGTTCAGAAAAAATTTTCTTACAATATATTTCGTATTGCAAATTCGGTATTGATGTTGATGTTTCAGTTCCAACGGTCTTCATGTTAGACGAATAAAATCCATGCAACTTATTTTCTGAGTACCTTTCAGTAAAATCTTCCGTATCAGAATTCGTCATCAGAAGAAGATGTTTCGAGTTTAAAAATTTTGAATTTATGTCTCCTTAAAACAGTATTTATTTTAAACACTGACAACAGAAAATGAATTGGAGATCTTTACGTATTACTAAACACTTTGAAAATATGTACAGTTTTATTTGTATTTACCTACAACGTATTCTGAGTGTGCACTAAAATTATGTTTTAGGATTTGAGGTACATACTGCGTTGGCTATGGAGGGTTTGTCTTCTGGGACAGAACTCCATATAGTCAACTGACGTTTCGAAGGAACGCACCTCCATATTCAGGTTTGACGATTAAGCCAAGGAAGAAACAAGCATGAGACAAGACTTCAAGTGAAGATCTGTTTGCCGCCTCTGTATGCTGGTTTCTTGCGATGTGTACGTCTGGAAATTTTGTTGACTTTCCAGGGACTACACGATATTATATCGCAGAAGACAAATATTTAAAATTATGTCCTTTAAACTAAATCTCCAAATCAATTACTTACATCGAATTCATGCAGTTACGAACACATTTGGATTTCCTGCATATATCTTCCCCTTTTTAGGCTAAATTTTTTCTTTTTTTGTCCTGAACCCATTACTAGATTACCAATCGTCTGCTCGTAAGATATTGGACTTTTCCTGGTAGTGATTTCCTTCAGATTTCTTGTTCCGCGTCTGTCAGTTCTCACGTCCAAAAGAAGGACGTCTTTGCGGATTAGACTCCTGACTCTGTAATCGGAAAGGCAGAAGTTTAACCAACTGAACCTAATGAAACCCAACCTAGCCTAACGTGAACGCTTGCTTTCACTTATAGCTACGAGGGGAAAAAAAAACCACCTTCTTTCCCCTCACGGATCCTCACCTCTTCACACTCTTGACAGCGTGACGTTTGGGGGTCGGGGGAAATATATGATTGGAATTGTAGTGGGGCCTAATATCACGAGTTTTCGTTTTCTGACGTTTTTATAAATCTTATTACGTTCGAACGCATCGTAGTTACGTTAAATGAACACCAGAGCGAGGGTAATATCCTGAATAGCATCATTTGTCTTTCTTTTTTTATTTAAATCCTATTCTGGAAAAAGATTTTCTCAGACTAACTTACTACTTTTATTCATATTTTTTTTTTCTGTGGCGCTACAGCCCCAATTATGGGCCTAGGCCTACCTCCATGAAACTCTCCGTTTCACTTCGGTTTACTAGATCTTACACATTCGGTAGGACTCCTTGGGCGAGTGATCAGCTCGTCTCAAGGCCTCTACCTGTAGACAAACACAGAAAAACGCACACAAACATCCATGCCCTGAGTGGGATTCGAACCCACGATCCCGGCTTCCGAGCGAGCGAAGACAGTGCATGCCTTAGACCGCTCGGCTACCGTAACCGGCGCTTTTATTCATATAGCAAGGCCAATAAAAATTATGAATTATTATGACGTATAATTTATATTATTACAAATTCCAACAACATTCTACACTATTTTGTCTCAATATTGATTACTCCGTTAGATAACATAAGAAAAAAGCAGTCTGCTTTACATTTGGCTGGAATTATCCCAAACATTTGCATCGCTGGCCATGTTAAAGGTAAAGTCTCCCTGTAACGGGCCGTGGAGGCCCATAAGGTTGTGAGACGTCGAGGATCCAACATTTTCTAGACAATCGGCTCACAGATGGCGGTGAGGTTGACAGCCTTACGCACCGACAGGCCGTCCTTTATCCCCAGGAAGATTCCTGGTACTCATTTCTGTTAGAGGCTGAGTCGACGCCACGGCAACAATGCGGCTGGAAGGGTTAGTTCAATTGACAAGTGCAATGACGTAATCTGGAAATATTTTAGCATGTACGAATCAGAGTATGACTCGAAAAGTGAATCCATTTATGGTACAAAGTGGACTTCGATACTTTTGACAATAACGTTGATATGCTGGCCGCGGCTGATAGCGTTGTGTCAAGCGGGCCCTTACGAAAGTTCGATTGGATGTTGAAATAAATCAAAGGAATTCGAAATCAAAATTTCTTAATTAATTTTATTTTAAGTTTATCGTGCAAATATTAATCGAAATCTGTTTCGTAATTTTATTATTGTAATTTTCTAACAAACAGACGAACACACATGACTGAAATAAACGCAGCTCTGCGGACATCTTTCCCAAATAAGTTTTCCGGCTTTCTTTTAATTTTTGTTAGCCTAAATATTTTTTTTTCTGATACATGAGAATATATTTCAGTATCATAAACGTAGGCCGATCACAATGGCCATGTGTTCTAATGCATGAACCGTCTTTCCTGCGCGAACACTGCGATCGTGGTTTCGAATCCCACTCGAGGCATGGATGGATGTCTGCTTTTATCCTGTGTTTGTGTTGTCCCGTGTGCAGGTAGCGGCCTTGCGATGGGCTGATCCCGCGTCCAAGGTGTCTTAGCGACTGTAGGAGACTGAAAAAGTTGCGAGGGTCCACAATTGCTGTTAGAGCCATGGATAGTCGTCTATATAGGAATGTATACAGAGTTTCGGTGGGAAAGCTAGAATGAAAGGGACCACTATGAATACCTAGACGTAAGTTGGAGGATAATATTAAAGTGAATGCTGGAGAAATCGACTGGTATGTCATTGACTGGATTAATCTGGTTTAAGCTAGGGACCAGTGGTGGGCTTTTGTGAATACTGTAACCAACATCTGGTTCCATAAAACGTTGGGAAATTCTTGAACAACTGAGTGACTGATGGCTTCTCAAGGACTTAGTCCCATGTAATTTGTAAGTTAGCTAGTCAGCCACTCATTCTTACATACAGAAGCTGAAGTTCAGCCATTTCATAAGACATTACCTGGGTTTCCAAAGCTGCGACATTGAGTACACAGAAGATAGATGTAATATTTAAACAATAACTGGCCCATGTCTTAAAGACCTATTGTGTGGTTCTAATTCAGAGTGTAATTTTGAACTGTACAGAAACGATGGATGAACCTATAATATAACTTTCCTTACCTGCACATGACAGCTTTCTCTCAATAACTGCAAAGCACACTTGAAATGAGCATCTAAATTGTTCCCACATATATTCTAACACTGACAGGTTAGAATGAGAAGGATATGGCATCACTCTGCGACTTAGCCATGACGTCATTCCCCCCTCTCTTTTCAGACCCTACTCGTTTCCGTACCGTTTGCTGGGTTGTGTTTGTGACCGGCAGATACCTGCCAGTTCTAGCGCGTGACGCTATATTCTCAGAGCTGACGGCTCTTTTAACAAGGATTCCTTCTTCTTGTATCCTTGCTGAAGTTTCGGTGCTGGGAAAGGAATGGAAAAATGAATTACCATATTACTCTGAATATAAGACGCATATTTTGCACATAATTTTCCGTTGAAAAATTGAGGTGCGTTTTAAATTCGAGCAATGTGTACCTTTCTAAAAGTTTTCCTAGAACCCACATTCTGAACCTGGATGCGTGTTAAATTTGAGAGCGTCTTATATGCGGAGTAATAACGTATTTTGGACATAAATTTGTGATCATACTGAAAAAGGTAAAACTATCTCTGTAACAGGCCATCGAGGCCCATAAAATTGTGAGACTTTGAGGCTCCCACATTTTTTAGAAAATCGGCTCACAGGTGAAAGTACTGTCAGCTTTATGCGCCGGCCGCCCTTTACCCCCAGGAAGATGCCTGGTACGTATTTCTGTTAAGAACTTGAGTCGACCCCAGGTCCATAGTGCGACTAGTAGGATTATGTCAATTGAAAAATGCAGTGACCTCTTCGGGGATCGAACCCGCGACCTTCCGGCTTGTAGTATAGTGCCTTAACCAACTACGCTAGGGCGTGGTAAGATCGTGTTATTTTTTAATCGATACATGTTTCATGTTTATGATATTGTGAGTGAAATATATTTTGGTATTCATTTCCGAAACCAAGAGTTATAGATGTTGCTTTATACTAGTAGTTTGAATGTATAAGGGATGGGCCTTCTCAGCCCTTGCACCGCGACCTACAGTGGTCTATTGTGCTTTACTAGTAGTTTACTAGCTAAAGTATCAATTAGACATCCTAGCTCTTTTAATATAAATTGTAATCCTGCTGAAATGTTGATATTTACCAATTTTTATGTTACACACTTTTAATAAACCCCTGCTTATTAAAAGTATACATTCCTGTCAAAACAGCTTCGTTGTAAAACTGTTAGAAGGCAATTAGAGGGCTGTTGTTTCAGCTATTGCAGTTCGCCATGCTAGGGCACCTAGAGCTTGCAGACGTGGAAAGGAAGCGTTACAGGTTACCGTCTTGCAAACACATAGTACATTCGTATAAAGGACAGTAATATGTATACATATGGGCGGTTGGTAACAGTGTAACAGTGACGACAAATGCGGGGAATTTTTATGAAGAACTCCTGGGATCTACCCCGGAGATGACGTTGTAACTTTGAATTGTATACCGTTGTATGAAGAAGTAAAACTCTTCTGTTGTGTTGTCTTATAGTGATGATGTTTGTGCGATGGTGCTTGTGAAATAGGCTCAGACGGCATAAAATAAATTCAAGTTTTATGAAGATTGGTACAGGCATTCAAGCAATATTAAAAGTTTTTTTTTATGCATTTCAAAAACTTAAATATTTATATTATTGATGGGAGGAATTATTGAAGTACTCCTTTTAGATGGCTTCGTGTGGCATGATATACACGTACGTAGCAAGTTTATTGTAGATCATATTAAGTTCTGCCTCAGAAAGTTTGGAGTTTTGGAGTTTGTAATGTTGGTGTTACTGGCAGGGATGATTTATGGATTACGTTGCTGACATTGGCTCAGGCGCCATGATATACCTACCAAGTTTAATAGAAATTGGTTGAGGCGTTCGAAGTGGGGATACACATATGGACACACTCACAGAGCAAGGTTGTTTCGTAAGCTTACTTATATTCTTTTTAATAAGGAAAATAGTCTAAAGTGGTCAGCATGCATAAGTACTGTTACCTTATTTTCTGTGTGTTAGAAGACATAACGTAACATCCGCTCCCCGTCAGCGGCAGCGACGTCACTGAAACACCGATAGTGGAGTCACGTGACGTCTTGCTTGTGAACTGTCTGAAGAGTGTGATAAGAGATGGCACAGGAAGTCACACGGCTGTGTACCGGTAACATATACTGACGATTGTAGCTTGACAGGTACCACTTAACTGCTGAACGCGATTGCCAACATTTAAAATTTAGCCATCACTGATATTTACATAATTTATTTGAAACCATTTTCAATCTTGGGTACATTTAAAATTAAAAAGGAAATTAATAATTGACTCTGTGCTGTGTGACTGAGAGACAGTCATTTTTCTGCAATAGATTAACGTCAAGGGTAATTAGGTCTCGAAATCCGAAAACAAATTAGTTTGGAAGGAGTATGTCCTTCACACTCTTTTTTACATATGAGAAATTGTTGTGATATCAACGCAGCTGTCGTATATCCTAATATGTTTTTAATTACTGTGCTAATTTTTATGAAATTGGTGTTTCCTACCATACGCATCGGTGATTCACGATTATCAGTGCCTGGATATATTTGTCACTGTCCATTATCTGAGGTGTATTGATAATCACAATTTTTTCAGAAAACGGATTCATTTCCGTCCTCAGTTGTAAGGGAATAAAAATTCATTACCCCTTATCTTTAGCTCTTTGAAATACGCCCAGATCAATAGGATTCTTTTCCGTCCTTACACCTAATGACGAAAATGGGTTCAGTTTCCGAAACGCTCTGTCACTGTATGTGGTGTCCAACTTAATAGCCATGACAGATGCTGATATTGCTGTGATATTATGGAGTGAGAATGATAGATGTCACTTCTATGCAGTCCTTTGGTCTGATAACGTAGGCGTGCCTTATTGTCTTCTTGCAGACGCTGGCTGTTCTGAACCCCTTTCGTACAACTGATGCATCCATTCTGCAGGACACCGACTTGGCTGGCCCGCTTGTCTTCTGCCTTGCTCTTGGCGCCTTCCTTCTGCTGGTGAGTATTCACGATAGTGATGATGTGGGTTTGACGATAATGACGATGAAGAGTATCCTTCCGTGGATCTGTCTTCATTTTTTTATTCCCTTAGTAAGGGGTGGAGTCCAACTGGGTCCACTCAGCACGGCGGCCACTGATTGGCCTATTGTAGCCTGCTCCGGGTGATTATGATGATTGAGAATTTGGTGGAATGAAGATGGGCAGGGGAAACCGAAGTACTTGGAGGAAACCCGGCCCAGCGCCACTTTGTCCACCACAAATCCCACTTGACCAGAGCAGGGATCGAACCCGGGCCGCCGCGGTGGGAAGCCAGCGACTAACCGCTTGAGCTATGGCGCGGCCGTTGACCTGTCTTTGTGATCTAATTGTTCTTACGTCACCAACTGTTGTCTCTCATATTCAGGTTCTAATACGAGTACATGTTCTCATTCGTATATTGGGCGTCATATTATATGTATCACTAATATGTGGTATATCCGTCAGTCACAAATTTTTATTTTCAGTAATTTATGTTTATTAAAGTGTTACTACTGCGCTACATGTTTCAGTGGTTTATACCATCATCAGACGCGTCATAAACAATAGTAGTGTTACTGAGCTCATTGCGCAACTGATCCGTTGCTGCTGGTCTTACCATGTACGAGTAAATAAAGAACCAGTACACACGATTGAGAGTCAGTATATAGGTCACGAAACGTAAATCATGTGATATTGGAACCTGAGGAAAAACATTTATTTCTCGACATATCCTCCACCAACATTGATACACTTATCCCAAAGCTTTACCAGTGCGTCGAAATCCGCAGCACAGAAGTTTTTGGATTGTCTCAGCCACTTCCGCACCTTTGTTTCAACCTCTTCATCATCAGCGAAATGCTTGCCACATTTGTCGAGCCAGCTGTGAGCCGCTTTACGCGTTCGTTGTTATGAGTTACTGCCTTTTCACGGCGGTGACTGTTCAGATTGTGACCTTCTGGGTTATGGCACCTTGTAGCGTTGCAGGTGGATACCAATATTTCTGCAGAACATGCTGCCTGTCTCTCTAGAATCGTAGTGCATGGGTATTAAATATACGTATTTAGGCGGAGAGCTCTGAAACGTTGGTTTTTAACTCAACGTTAATATGGCTGATCGCCTGAAAAGATTTTAGGGCACTATAAGTTCAGTTTTTGCGATGTAGTTCGTAGTCATATCATATTGTCACGATTTAGGATAGGTTTTTGCGTGTCTTATAGACGGGTTCCGGATTGAGTGATTGGATTTATTGACACTTTATACACACCACTCGGAACTACACACAATACAGCGCTATCGCTAATCTGCACACTTTACAGTTCACCGATACACACACACTAGGGCTCTCAGACTTCACTAGCCGTATCCTGGCAACGGATTTACAACCGTTTCACTGTAACTTGAAATCACATATGAAGTCTTCTTTTAGCACCCTAATTCATTTTTTGCCGTTATTATGCAGCTGCCAATTCCGAAGACTCGACTAAATTCAATTACTCTGCTCCCAAGCTCATATCTTGGCAGGATGGCGTCTCGAAGCTCGACCCTTCACTTCCGACTACCGTTCTATATTGCCGAACATTTCCTTATAACCACTTTGCACGGCACTTGCAGAAAACACAGCCTCTGTTGCTAAGGAGGTGTGTTTAGCGATCCGTTGCCTTTCAATAGACGCCCTATTTTTGCCCGTGTTAATGTGCTTACGCTGTCGTTGCCTAGCAGTGAGTCTATACGTCACAATATTAACTGAAATACTTGACGAACATGTAGCAGCCTTAATAACTTATTCCTAGAATTACATGTTTTTTTCTTCTTGCATATACATTTCTGTGATTATTCATTTTTCAGTCTTGATGATTGCATTGTGTTAGGAATAGTACTACGGCCTCCTTAGTGAAGTTCTGTACCCAGTAGTTTTATATCCTCTAACAAAGAAATCTCGTCATCATATTTTTGTTGTAGGTTTTTATTCCTCTTACCTCATAGGTCAGAATCTAACCAAAGACAAAGTTGAACATTTTTGCTGTAGATGTCACTGTATTCGCTCTTCACATGACGGAACAAATGGAGTTTCCTAGTTCTTTCTTTTGTTGTCTTGGGTGAACAATTGTTACGGTCAAACAAAAGACTGAGTTTGTTCGCCCTGTTGCCTTCCAACAGCCCTTCCTTCTTCCTTGCACATATAAAATACAACTTGTATTGTTACAAATTCTCCTTTCCAAGAAGACATTAATACAAAGACGTCAGCAGAATTGTTTTCAGCTTGAGTATATCATTTTAGTTTATTCCCCTTCTGTGTTGCTTTTAATTACTTACCATTAAATGAGAGAATTTAAATCGATTGCGTAGGGTTTTGCTTTGTGGTATGTTTTATCTGAAGCAGAGCGCCATGGACTCATCCTCGAGTGGCTGTGGGCAGTCTGCTTCCTTTGATGTTGAACAGTAATATGTTATGGATACTGACTTTCGTTATTCAGAATGAATGAGGCATTTTTCATATCAGACTTACCAGACGAAGTCAAGTTTGTAATTTCAACATGTTGTCATTATCCCAATGAAACCCTCTGTGTCATGAAGAGCATGTCATACAAAGTGATTGTGATAAGGAAGTCTGCATTACCTATTCACTTGATTAAGCTTCCGTCATGTAATTTTTAGCCCTTTGACTACCAAACCCCGTCACTGGACTCCCTGTGAGAAAGGTCAACGTTACCCTTGGGTAAATAGACTTGCACGGAAAATCCACAGTGCAATCACAGATAACTTTCAAACGACCACAGGCGTAAATGACGTGAAAATCTATTATTTCTTCTGAACAGCTACATACACTACTTGATGTCGTCTGTTGGCAGAAATTCTGTACTAAGTGTTCGACATCGAGTCATTCTCATCGATTATGGCAGTTTTAATCGAAACATGTCGATGCGATTTGTACGTTTCTGTCATAAGTTCATTACTTTATAAATGTGAAAACGTATGCCGCTTTGTTAACGTAGTTTTTTTTTGTAGAATTTGAAGCAAGAAAAAGATCACGGGATTGTGCGTGGGTTGCGGCCAAAATGTATTGAGTGAAGGAACTGTAATACAGCAGTGTTGGATGTTCAAAGATGGGAGAAAAGATATTGACGATGAAGAGAGAAAAAGTCGGACATCTGTAGTGAGTGATGATTTTGTTCAAAGTGTTGACCAAAAAATATGTGAAAGTCGGCACTTCACAATTTCAGAAGTTTCATATGTATTTCCACAAATTCCACACACTGTTCTCTATGAGATTATCATAGTCAGGCTACGCTATCACAAGTTTTATGCAAGATGGGTTCCGAAAATGTTGGGTGCGCACAAAACGCAGATAATGGCTTGGGGGTTGACTTTTTAAGAGTGATACCGCAAAGATGACGATGAAGTTGTCAATCACATTGTACTAGTAACAGGTGATGAAACCTGGGTTTCATATATGAATATTGAAACCAAGGAGCAGTCAAATCAGTGGATGCACACACATTCAACAAACAAACCTTAAAATTTTAAACGAACTTCTGCTAGAAAGCTGATGACATCTGTTTAATTCATGCAACAAGGAACCAAGATAACGTCAGAACTATATTGCGAAACACTAAAAGAACTACGTAAGGCCATTCTGAACAAAAGACATGGAATGTTGACATTCGGTGTGATGCCCCTCCACGACAGTGCACGTCCTCATAAAGCTGCTCACACTCGAGCACTGCTGGAACATTTCGACTGGGAGTTGTTTGACCACTAACCTTACAGTCCTGATCTCGATCCGAACGACTACCACCTGCACACCGCTTCAACAATAGTGGTGAGTTGCTGGAAGGTGTCGAAACGTGGCTGAACTCACAGGTGGCAGACTTCTTTGACGCAGACATACAAAAACTTGTTCCCCGATCCAAGTGCCTCATTTCCGGCAGTGACTGCTTTGAGATATAGCTTAACAATGTACATATTTTTGCGTATAATAGTTTTCTTTTCTCATTGGTTATTTTGTTAATAGCTCATCAAAGGTTACTTTCCGAATAGCTCCCGTATTAGACGTAAGCAGTTTCATCAACTCAATACAGATTATCTTGAGAAATATTCCAGCGATGAAGGGGTATATTAACACGTGACACATGCCTTAGTAACCTTACAGAAACACGTGTTTTGACTTCAAACGAATTCTATTTCATTTTGATATTGTAACACGACGTGACGGATGTCTGTATGCGGGAAACTAGAACATTGAATTTTCGTTTGTATTGTTAGGAAAGTTTTACTAACAAATGTTGAAATGAGATTAAAAGAAAAGTTTCTTTCGTTTGACATTTTATCCTTTTTCAGTTGTCAGTTTTCGCCTTTGTCTCGGCTTATGAGAAGGAAGCCGCATGTTGGCGGCCACTCTGTGACGCTGTCAGGTACCATTTTTATGCGGTGAATATTCAGAAACGCAGAAGTTTAGGGATTCCAGCCCGACTCCACAAATTCAGAATGAAACCTTCTAGTCCTCCAAAACGTTGACATCTGCAGTTTTGAAACTAAGGGTTCATTATAACGGAATGCTTTCTGTATCAAAATTATATTTGTTTGTTTTGCTTTATCATATTTTCCTTACACACATGCACACTCGCAGACACGCCGAAATACATACGTACACAAGCCGAATGAATACATCCCTGTGTCTTGTGCCTTACTGATGGCTTTTTTTTTTTAATTTAGAATTTTATATAAAGTAGAGAGAATTTGCATGAACACAACCCAGCATATAGCGGAAAGTCCATTAGCTTCAGCCACTGTGCTAAATAAAAAGGGCGGCTCTGTAAAGTGAGACCGTATACGATGTTTCCCTCCAGCTTTTCAGCACATGACGCTAACCCTTATTTTATATGAAGCTGGAATCGTAGTTTTATATGTTTTCTTCAAACCTTGATACTCAACGAAGAACGTGTATCATTGACATCTACAAAATTTTGGCTACTTGAAACATTTGAGTATATTTTATCTTGAACGAAATACAAGGCACTTTGATTTTGATTTTATACAATGTTATTAGCTTTGCAACTGTGCAGTTATGACTCTATATTTAAAGACATAGATGTGCATTTACCTTAGCTGTACAGGTCAAGGGTTAGATGTAATTAATTGATGTGACATATATCGTATTACTTCGAATATAATAAGCCCTCAATTTTAAGACGCAACCAGTTTTTTAATATGGGTTTAGGGAAAAAATTAGAAAGTTGCACGTTACTCGAATATAAGACGCACCCAAATTTGTAAAGAGGAAAATATATGTGAAACAATGCGTCATATATCCGAAGTACTACGGTATTTGTGTTCTGTCTAAATTTTGTTGTCGTATATTCTCACATCAAACTTAATAAAATTGCACACCAATAATACTGGGCATTTAGTATTGTGTGTGATGTGTTTGGTATAACAGACGTTTCGAGAATTAGTTCTTCTCTTCTCTGTGAGTGTTATGAACCTTCATTTATTAACATTTCTGACACATCGTATAAACTGAAGGTCATCACATATTCGCCCCTTAAAATTATCGGGTGGAACACCAGCTGGACAGAACAGCTTAAGCTGAAGACCACTGATGTGAGGAAAATACTGAGGAGTGCATGTGTACTTCACTGGAGGACGCAGTTCCCAGTTGTTAGTTTCAGCTGGCGGTCAGGTTTACAGGGCAACGCTGTCTAAAGCAACGGTCAATTGGGCATGTTTACGGGGCTGAATTTATTTGTTTACAAAAATAAATTAATGTTGTATCTAACAGTGTAAACGTACCGGAAATGAGATGTGTAAACTGTTACCTACATGGTCTAATTAAATTGTTTGCCTGTTTTATACAAATTGTTATATTCTTTCCCCACCGTGCTCGTTAATCTGCGAGTAAATAATTGCTTAACTGATCTCTCTAAATACCACGAGGTCGGTAGGTAGTACAGCTAGTTATAAAAGGAGGGACTAGAAGCAGTAGCTATTGTATGTTGCAGCCTTGGTGGTCGAAGATAATGCCTTAGAACTTTCAGCACCAGTAATAAATGTGTTTACAGGCTTAAGATGTACCCTTACTTTTTCACACGCCACTTTATTCCATTACAAATATACTGTATATCTATAACTAAATTCGTAGAACACACTCTTCTTTAGAAACTAAGGACAGGAAGGAAGGGCAGACATTTAAACGTCCTAGAAAAATACAACACTTACAAAATTAGAAGAAACAATTTACATATGAATGATACATCGAAGTACACAGCCGTATATTTCAAACAGTACACGAACTTTACGATAGGTAGCAGCACACTCGATACATAAAAAGATATATAAGTGAGAACAACCACACCAAAATCAATAAAGAGAACGCAAAGGGACACTTGATAGGCACAAATACAACACTTAGATACATAAGGCAATACAACCAGGCATTAAAATGAGAATTATATTAATTAAATAAATGTTATACATTGGCGAGAAACAGCCGCAATTCAAGAAAAAGATATGAAGAAAGAAACACCAATGACGCAACAAAAAGAATATTCGGTTAGTGCGCAGTGCATTAGACTGCTTATAAAAGTGTTGCCTGAAGATGGCCTTTTATGGCCGAAATATGTAGCATTGTGATAATGCATATATATTCTAATAATTTTAATAATATTTTATACACATAACGACCACTGTATGGATTAAGTGTGACTCAGTGTTGTTAATTGTTGCATTATAGACGGAAACAATAGACTATAAGTGAACTCAATACAACAGGATGCTCAGATATGAAATAGTCGTTCAGCTGGTCAAAATATTTCATGCCGTTTATGGTACATTACCGAGAACACAAGAGCTTGTCATTGGTCTCCTTCCTAAGCCAATACACTCGTATTTCACGTATAAATTGACTATATAACTTATGCAGTTGAAACAACACCTTGAAACACATAAGAATGAATGTTTAATACTGAACACTCTGGTACCACAATCTTTGACATAGACATGACGACTTTTTTAATGGATGTCGGACTGACATAACTTCATTCATGCAACAGCTGTTATGACCTTCACGTGTAACTGTATGAGTCATCCACAATGAATATTTGATTTAACGGTTCTCTGAACTCAGTTATATTCATTCCGTTGTGATTAACATTAAAGGGAAACAACATTGAACAATTCAATAACACGAGAATAACTTGAAAACGTCCGCAGTATCCTGCAGTAAGCCACTTTCCTAGCTGGAAAAGCCATTCATACCCTGAACTCATGTCTACAAACTGGAGAACTAAAGCTGCTGTAACCCAGTCACGAAGCAGTGGAGAGGCCGACCATTGTCGGCTTTGTTTACCGAATTCTTGAAACCGCACTGTTCGCAAATTTTCTCATCTGAACGTTTTGTTGTTGCCGTATTCTACTCTGTCTCTACCGTCTCTACAGCGGTACAATAGAATTGACCATGCGCTTGCCTTGGAGCTGCGTTAGCCAATCAGGTGTCCAGCTCTTCATGTTTCAGGAGGATCCAATATACTGTGGCGCTGATAGTGGTTGAATCTTCATTTGTTTGCTCTACAAACATAGGACACAACGTCTCGGTACAGCGGGTTTCCTGCTGTTCTCGCTATTCGCCTTATACCAGTGAAATGGCTGAAGGTACAACATTGAGAGAGCAGCAAAATAACGCCCTGTACGAGAGGGATTTATACAATATCTTCCGGTTTTCATAAAATAACTTACTTCAGTTCGCGGATGGATGACACGGTGTCAATATTAGCAGGGTAACTGCGAATACAGTGGGCGCTTACTATTGTAATCAGAGGTAACTTTGTCATTTGTGTAATGTTTTTGCATTTGTGAATTCTCATTCAGACGTATCATAGATAAAACGATGCTTAATCTAATAAGCACTTTGGTATTTGAAGAAAGCAGTCTTCTGGGATTTGGTACCGTGTATATGTGGTGTTAACCGACGTTTCGGAGGAACGTATCGCCTCAATCTTCAGGGTAGTCTGCTTTTACCGGTTCTCACGGTCTCTTCGCTTGCAGAATTCTTATATTTTTTCTTCTACCCTGAAGATGGAGGCGATATGTTCCTCCGAAACGTCGGTTAACACCACATATACACGGTGCCAAATCCCAGAAGACTGCTTTCTTCATAGTCACCGCCGTGAAAGCCTCAAATATTACACTTTGGTATTTATTATCGCTTTTCTGCCTTATCTCGGTCTTGACGCATGTGCAGTAGAAGTGATTACGTACGATCCCGGGTTGTTCTTGTGCTTCGACGTGAATATGAATGTTTCATTAATGGCCTCAGAAGAAACAGTAGACTATCAAATTTAGAAGGATTTGTCTAATTCTTGATTTTAGTATTTTCTTTATTTGTTATTAATGTTTTTATTGGTTACCAGAAGTATAATGAGAGTTTCATTTTTATTGAATACTTTCCCGAAAAAATGGTGTACAGTCAAGATGGAATATTTTATATTGCTTCATTTATTGATTACTTTCCGTCAATTTCCATCCTTTAATGCACACATTTCCGCTCTGCGTCAATAATCAACAGTGAAGAGCTGCATTTTTGTTTCATCGCTTATTGTTATCGATTAATCTGTTTCCCGAAATGATCCCAATAAACAGAATTCACTGTGTATTGTAGAGTGGTCGTGGACAACGTAAAAGAAGTTGTCTTTCGGAGTGGGGCGAGGTTAGCAGCTTCACGTTGTAAAAGACTATCATGTTACGAAATTTCGTAAAGGCCCTTGGAAGAATTGCGTAACACGACATAAAAATAAGGATATAGATGGATGGTGTTTGAACTATGGTGCTGTGGAGAATATTTGGACCTACGAGAGATAAACCTGTAGGACGCCAGAAACTGAACGCAGTGACAAACTTCAGAATGTGTGATACTGCTGGGACGTTCAGGTCCAGTCAGGTCTGTATCTGAGCTGGGCAGTACATGAAGCGCGCTTGTGGAAGATGTGAAATTGCAGTAAAATTATTAGAAGGGACGACACCTAGTGGGGGCACTATGCTACAAGCCGGAAGGTCGCAGTTTCGATCACCGATGAGTTGGATTTTTCAATTGACCTAATCCTTCCAGCCGCACTACGGCCACTGAGCCGGCGCGTAAGGCTGACAACCTCATCGCCATCTGTGGGCCAATTGTCTAGAAAATGTGGGAGCCTAGACGTCTGACAACCCTTTGGGCCTCCGCGGCCTGTTACAGGGATAGCTTTGAAGGCATCTAGTAGACCTAGGCTTACATGAAGTGGTAACAGCATGGATCTTAAATAAGTAGTGAGGTTATGTACCGAATAAAACTGATTGATACTGGTTTTCAGTTCCGGCCAGTCGAGAGCATGTATTGAGACTTCGGGTAAGCATGAAAAGAAGGGAATTCTTTCTCTAGCCCAACGAGTAGCGAGTTTCTTATACGTAGTTAACCAACCTGAAAGTTACTGCACGGAATATCATCGTTGAAGCTTGTTTTTTTTTTTTTTGCGACTTTGGTAAGAATGTAGACCTTACTGTGTGACCTCGTGAAAAGATTATGTAGGCTTCAGTAGAAGTATTTTGATACCACCGGCCTTTTGCTGCTACTGTGTACGGATTCACGCACTTATCCACAACACAGTGTTGTCTTCTTTCAAATAATCCCTTTGTTCGCGTTAAGCCGGATGTGAGCCTGGAGTTATATTCGTTCGTAATCAGCATTGTGGAGACAGCGTGACTCTCACAAGACATTTATTCCTAAATATATTTCTCAAGTAAAAACTCCTTACTGTTCA
>NW_019719358.1:1864375-1896519 GCF_002891405.2 Cryptotermes secundus
CTCCTCCTCCGAGTTGAGCTTTATGCGGATACGCTTCTAACCTCCCCTTTGAAGAATTCGAGTACTCATGTATTTTACTTTACACATGCTAGGGCATGAAATAAAAGTATGTCGAGACTGAGTAAGACCTTGGAAGAAATGAGTAAATATGTGAAATCGCAACAGGCTTTACTCGTTATGCCATGAACTGCAGAAGATAATGATTTGACTTTCATTCATTAGTGGCTCTGCAGCCCTTCGTTGGGTCCTGGCCTTCTTCTTCAATTTCATAATCTTCTTTACATAGAGAGTAGGACTTCGTTGTATTGTTTTCTTGCTGCTTTGCATCATTCCAGTCAGAATAAGTGCTGAATATGCTTCCGATATCTGGAATTCTCCTACGAACACTAACTCAAACAAACTAGAACATGTCCAGAAAAAAATATATGTTTTTGTAATGAAATCACAGTTCAGACACATACCGTATTTACGCATGTATAGGCCGCGTGCATGTATAGGCCGCAGCACAATTTTCAGACAGAAATTATAGAAAAAATAATTTTCTTGGAATATTATTTCAGGAGTAGAACATCCTGTATTACTAATTATGAATATATATATTTTTTAAATGAAGTGTGATTTCGAATATTTCGAATATAAGCCGCACCCCAGTTTTCCTCTTGAATTTTTGGCAAAAAATGTGCGGCCTATACATGCGTAAATACGGTATGTTTTCGATGACTTAAATTGCACATTTTATTCGTGACACTGCATTATGTTGAGGCATTATTAAGGACCATTTATAACGCTTTATAACCTTCCCCCAAATTTTAGAAACCTTTGCTGTCAGATACTCTAGCACTTCTATGCCTCACCTTTTACGTAACAAATGTCCAGCTTGCTGTGCCTTAGCCGCAAATGAAATATGTAACCAATTCAATATTTTGACAATCATTTCCATAACAACAGTCTTCTGGTAAATTCAGTTAATCAGCAGCTATCAGTAGTTGTTGCATTCAGAGTTATAAAATCACGCTTTTCGTGCAAATAGTATGCGGTAGAGCAGCGTTTATCAAACTATGGTCCGCGGACCACAAGTGGTCCTCGAGGTGTGCTCTTGTGGTCCTTCAAAAAAGACAGAAGAAGAAATAAAATTCAAATGAATTGCGTATCACACTGTAGCTGGAAGTATCAGAGTTTGGAAATTACACATGGCAATCGTCTTTCACTTTTCTCACAGTACTGACATTTTATGAAATTTATTACCCTACCCTCCTACCGACTACCCCCTCTACTCTCAGCAACAAAAGAGGGATCTACGTATCTGTGTGAGAAAGGGCTTCCATCACTAACTCAAATAAAACAAAGTACCGAAATCGACTCAATGTATGTGACGATCTCCGACTTAAGCTTGCCAGCTACATCCAAATGTAGAACAAATGTGCAAGAGTCGGCAGGCTCACCCATCTCATTAATGTGAGTACCAACATTTATTTATTTATTTAGTTAATAAGTTAAAGATTATCGAATTTCTAATAGCCTTGAATTATTAAAAACGAATATGAATCTTCTTCTATTAACTTAATTACTTAACACTTATATAAAATTAATTGAATTAAATGGATTTTAATTAATTAATTATATTTAAAAATATAAGTATACTAGTAATAAAATATGCTAAAAATGATAAAGTTGCTTTCGAAGGCAACAAGAGTAAGGTGGTCCGCAGAACTGTTCTGACTTATAAAAGTGGTCCCCACTTCAAAAAAGTTTTAGAAACTGCCGTAGAGCATTTAATATTGTAACGTGGATGGACACAGCGTTGCTAGGTAACTGACCGTTAAACTCCTCGCGACCGAATACACGCAAGGCAACAGTAGAAGTACGGCTTTTTCTATGCGGTCGGCGCCGCGACCTCTGGTATGTAGCGTCGCAGTAAACACTCCTCTCCAACAATAAAGGCTCTTTTCTGTGTGGTCGGTGCGGAAGCTATATAACGAGATTTCATACAGACCCCCGTGTGGAGGCGGGGTCGAATACCTCCACCGTGACCCTGCGAGTCGTAGGAGGCAACGAAAAGGGAAGTCTCAAATTTGAGACAGTAAAATTTGGTTGCGAGTCCCTAGGGACTCATACCCAGGAAAGACTGCACTGGCAAAGGCCAGCAGCATATACAAAAGGCAGACCCGTCCTCTCGTTAGAGAGGGTGCCCCACAAAAACAAGACCGTAAATGCCAAACAGTAATAAATATCTGGTCATGAGCTCCAGATGGGGCTCGGAACCAAGACTTACTAACTGACTGAACGCCAGTCGCAATGTGACTTGGACTTGGAACAGGAAGTGACTAGACTGCCATGGTATCGAATACTACTAGAAATAGGACATAATCTGCTGTACTGAGCCTGGATTGACAGAGGCCTTGTATGTATTGTACATAGAAATAGGAATTAAGATTAAATTTGTAAATATATGTAAATACTGTCCATGGACTTATTAATACGGACTATGACTGACAAATGACAGACCCGTCCTCTCGTCAGAGAGGGCGCCCCAGAAGAACAAGACCTAAACTATCAAATAGCAATAAATACCCTAGGAGGGGGCTCGACACCAAGACTTACTGACTGACTGGCCGTCAGTTGCAATGTGACTTTGACATTGACTTAACAGATTTCAGAATTCGCGTGTTTAAGTATTAGTGAGAGGATTTTAAGTGACAGCCGCGTGAAGTTCGTCGTGTGAAGACTTTGCGGGCGATTTAAAGACATTGTACGTGCTATGTACGTATGTGCTATAGTACAGTGGGATTGGGAGAGTGTCATTTAGGGAGACTCTTATAGGTTCCGTGTTGAGATCCATTACCAGGAGAGGACTAGTGTGTATGTGTGTGTGACAGTGGATTATGAAGTGTGTAAATCAGTTATAGCACTGTAAATTAAGTGTGATTAAAAGAGGTTGTAACCAAAGTGTTAATAAATCTAATCATCCGAACTAGAACCCGTCATTTCATCACGCGTACCACACTACACGTGACAATATGTAATGTTTTTCCTGCTTCTCTGAATGTTTTCCTTCTCTTTCTATTTGCGATAACTTTGCAGTTGCTGATTTATAATGTGAAGCCAAGTTCTTGTTATCTCTTCTCCGTTACATCGCCTGGAACACGTTATCCAGAGCATCGTGTATGGCGGTTTGCTGTACTGGTGTGTGTGTGTGTGTGTATCGATGTGGGTGCTTGCCAGTCCATAATTCTGCTCACAGAATTCTCCGCCATGTGGCATAATGCGAATAGTTTGTAGAGTTAGTATGAATTCTCAGAGCTATTCAGTTCTAATATAAACTGTGTTATTGCTGCGTATGATGGGATGCAATTGCGGCTGACTCGCCTTGACCCTTTGAATAAGTTTTCAAAATGTTATAGATTCTAAGTGGCGACCTTTGTTCAGACTTGCTCTTAAGATGTTACATGAATGTTATCGAACTGTATTATTGCGTTTCTTGCTTTGTCATTGTAGAGGCTTCTCTGTGTGTCAACATGTATTCGCATCTAAAGTCTATTTGCGCATCGCTTCTCTTTGAATATGTTTACTTGTAGGCAACTGTTGGGTCCACATTGTTCCTTCTTGACGAAACGTCGGTGTGCCTCGGTTTGTACATAGTCCGTAGCAATGTTGAGCCTACTGCATCTATAATTGCTATATTATTGCTGCATTGTACTGTCACGATACGGGGTGACAAACACATGGGTTTTGATTGGTGAATCGCTTTTTTGGATCTCCACTAGTCGTAACTACAATTAGTTCGTACACTCTCATGATTACTACAGCACATGTAATGTCACACACTAAGTCTTCTACGTATAATTATTCTTCTGGCCACACTGCTGTTCCTTTTGAACTTCGGAACTCAAATGAAGTTAATTCCAAAATCAAAGTCAAAGTCACATTGCGACAGACTGGTCAGTCAGTCAGTAAGTCCTGGTGTCGAGCCCCACCTGGGGCTCATGACTAGATATACATTACTGTTTGACAGTTACGGTCTTGTTTTTGTGGGACGCCCTCCCTGACGAGAGGACGGGTCTGTCTTTCGTATATGCTGCTGGCCCTTGCCAGTGCAGTCTTTCTCGGGTCCGAGTCCCTTGGGACTCGAGACCATATTTCACTGTCTCAGATTTGAGACTTTCCTTTTCGTCGCCTCCTACGACTCGCAAGGTCACGGTGGAGGTATTCGACCCCGCCTCCACACGGGTTAAGTAAATTCCCATTCCCGTATTCTCTCATGTCCTCTCGGCACGGACCAAGCACAGAAAACACAGTCCCTCTATTGTTGCAGATCATACAGAAAACAAGTGACGTGATAACTATCTCGCCAGTCCATTGGCGCTCTGACTGTTGCCTAGCAGCCAGCTATAAACATTCGTCCTATTGTTGCATGCGTGTATCGCGGGGTGTTTATCGAGCCATTGCCTAGCAATGCGTTGACATGTCACATTACTGTTTAGTTCAATGACACAGCGAAGAGGTCCCTAATCTGCTGGTTATATTAAAGCGTTTGTTGTTCTTAACGTTTGGGGATTCATATTGAGATATTAATTTTGAGTAAAACTTACCAGTGTTTCAGTTCTTGGATGCAAGAACCCGAATTTCAAAGACTGGTATATTACAGTTTTGTCCGGAGTTGTAATTTGAGACTACTCGGAATAAGTCGTTACTATTTGTGGTGTCCATAAGTTCCCCTATTTGACTGCGATGTACGTTAAGGTCATTGTCAACTATATTTCTTTTTGCAAACTGCTGAGATGTGACACTAATAATGCAGGGTCGAGAACACCAGAGTGTAGCAGAAACGCATTATTTAAGTTATTAAAGTTGTTATCTTGAATGACTGGTTTTGTATTGTCACAGGTCAAGTTTGAAGGCTTATAATTAGATTACATATAATTACAACGATTGCTTTAAGAATAATTAATATTTGTTGTTGATTTGTAGAAATAAAGAGGCCATAGACGCTTAGTATAATTTACATAATTTAATTAATAACGTTAAATTAATATAATGAACATATGTTTGTTTTTTTTCCTTGGCACTACAGCCCCAGTGGGCCTAGGCCTACCTCCATGAACTTCTCCGTTCACTTCGGTTTATCTAGATCTTACACATTCAGTAGGACTCCTTGGGCGGGTGATCAGCTCGTCACAAGGCCTCTACCTGTACACAAACACAGAAAACGCACACACACAAAATAAACATCCATGCCCTGAGTGGGATTCGAACCTACGATTCCGGTTTCCAAGCGAGCGAAGACAGTACATGCCTTAGACCGCTCGGCTACCGTGACCGGCACATATGTTATTTATTAAGGGTAAATTACTTTTCTTAGAATTTTGTCTACGTATTACAGAATCGAAACCTTTGAAGTCTGACGTGTAGCACATGTTCATGACACGTGTTTCGGCAAGTTGGCACAAATTATGGCCAGCTGGTGGCTCTGAGATCATTTGTTAAATTACTGAGCTGTTCAAGACGTCGTTCAAACTTAATATTTAGTTTCACTAATACAAATAGTTGACTGATAAGTGCAGGTTTAGATACACCTCATTTTTTAAATTAAGCAAATCAGAGCAAATATAAGAGTCATTTTTAAGGATATAAGGGTCCTTGTAATCCTAAATCTGCAGTTTTTCTGTTTACGTTGTCTAGAAGTACAGGCGAAAATTTGCAGCTAAAATCACAATTTACAAGAATGAACCAACTTCCGAAAGTGCTAGAAATGTATGTTAACATTTGAAAAGGTGAACAGCCAATATGTATAGTGGCTTGTATATCATAAGAGGAGAAGAGATAAGCTAGACGCGTCAGTTATTGGCAGTCAGCTCTAATTAATTTCCCTGCGTTAAACGTGATCAGTCGCATACTGAATTTGTTCGAATTGCATTCAGATTATCATGGGAGTCTGACTCACAGCTAGCATTAACTCTAATCTAATGGGCAGTATGTGAATGTACCGTTATGTAGGCATGTTAGGCTTATGTTTTATGTTTTAATCAACGACTCTGTCAGCATTATAGCCGGTCCGGAAATCATATTTGGGTTACAGCGGCGCGCAAGGTGGGATTTGTACAGAAACTTGTAATTATGATAGATAATGTGAGCGAGTAGAGACAGTGGATAACTCAAGGTGCGGAGAAATGAGATTCTTAAGGTTCGGTCACACAGAGCGCTACGCTATGTTCGCTACGTACGCTACGTACGCTGTGTACACTGTGCGACGCAGCTAACATAGGGAACATAGCGTACGTAGCGTACGGAAGTCTGTGTGGCCAGTCACATTGGCAATAAAGGGAGATATTTTTCTGTTCGTATAGCGAACATAGCGTACGTAGCGTGCGTCGCGTACGTAGCGGTCTGTGTGGCCGAACCTTTACTTACGGGTCGCTGTACGTGGAAGATGCGCGTAGTAGTTAGATAGAAAGAGCAATGTTTCACGCGTGCACATATTACGATGGGCAAGACATAATATTGTTATATTTTATAAATTATAAGTGAATACATTTTAGATAATTTTGAATTCAATCTTGGAAAGAAAGAATTATACAAAAATGTGTGTGTGTCACCACGGTGTGGCTCCTTCTCAGGTTGCGGATGGAGGTGGAGGGCAGCTGTGAACATGTTGAATAAGCAGTCGCAGACAGCCGACAAGGGGTTGTCTTGCAGCTTATGGATTTAGCGTGGGGCTAACAACTGTTACAAAGGCCTTCGGACCTGGACGGATTCTTTGGATAAAAGAACTAAGCTAAGGACGCTGTATATGAGATTTGGTACGCGGAATGTTAGAAGTACGTATGGCTTAGAAATATAGGATTGGGTGGTATGGAGTGAATTGATCTGGCTCAGGATAGAATCTAGCGGAGGATCTTATGAACACGGTAATGAACATTCGGGTTCCTTAAAATGTTGGAAATTCTTGAGTAGTAGCATAACTGGCGGTTTCACAGGAAGGGGTCAGTTGCATGGAGTTAGCTATATATACGTATGTGTGTGTATGGAGCTGCGAGAAGCACGTCCTTGTCCTGTGAATTCCAAAATTCCAGGGCCTTTGAAACGCTTCCTCCTCCGTCGCGTCCCTCTTTCAAAATCGAGAGGTCCTGTGACGTCGGACGTTGATACAAGTCTCTCATTAGCCACTGGCTTATTTTAACAGAGATCCCTCACCCCTCAATTGGCTACTAACACTGGTGGTCAACTAAGCTAAAATTGTACAGCTCCAGCGCCGAAAGGAACTCCAACAAATGGTTGCACTTATCTCTGACTTCAGTTCTGTCCTGAATGCGCCATGCTGTGAGGGTCATAGGCGGGCCATTAAATTCAAAGTCCAATCTTGTGGGAATCAGAGTTCTTCCAGAAGATTTCCAAATTTTCGCAATAATATGTTGCTTTTGTTTAATGTAATATTCTATATGAATTGCAATAACTCAAGTGATGTACATATGCAGGTCGCAGTGACAAATTGGAACAGTAGAAGCGGACAAGTAAAATGAAGTTATCCCTGTGCTTAATTAATTAAACACCATGCCATGAAGACGTGTGGGAGAGTGGAGGTATAGCTCCACCATTCTTGACTTCGACGCTATATTTTGACGTTATTGATCAGCTTTACGTTCCGGCCGCTTTATCACCACAGAAAGAGCCGTCGGTCTGCCTTGGATAAGAGGCTAGGTGGACCTCCGTGCTGGTCTAGACGCTGTGGAGAAGACAAGGATCTCATGGTCCTGCCGGGAAATAGAACCACTGTCATCCAACCACAGCCCGTCATTATACCGACTGATCAATCCCGGCTCCCAGTGAAAGAGAATGAAATACTTTAATTAATAATGTCAGTTCAATCCAATGAATTGAAATTAAAATGAAATACCAAGTACGAGTGGGGTACGCGGTAACGTAGTTGGTTGAGGCACTGTGCTACAAGCTGGAAGGTCGTGGGTTCGAGTCCTAATGGGTTTTTTTTTCAATTTACCTAATCCTTCTAGCCGCACTATGGCTCTGGGGTTGATTCAGCCTCTAACAGAAATGAGTACCAGGAATCTTTCTTGGGGGGTAAAGGTCGGCCAATACATAAGGCTGACCACCTTACCGCCATCTGTGAGACGATTGTCTAGAAAATGTGGGAGCCTCGATTTCTCACAACCCTAAGGGCCTTCATTGCCTGTTACAGGGATAGCTTTACCTTCTTCTTCTTCTTCTTCTTCTTCTTCTTTTACCAATTACAAGTAATTTGCCCTGTATTCTGGGCAGTTACAATATGGCCTTCTATTCCAGCATTTAACCAGAGTGACTAAGAAAAACAACAGAACACCTCAGTGAAAATAGCCGGTGTACATACCAGTTTTCGAACCTGGAACCTCCGGAATGAGTAACAGAAATGCTAAGCTATCCATGCACGATGTTCTGTCGGGATTGGCATTCGGACAGCTTTACACGTCAGTACAGTTTCCGCAGAGCTACATCTGTTCGTTTGTTTATGTTATATTATCGACGCCTTCGGCCGATCAGAATTGCTAGGCCTATCAATAACGATAATTAAGCTCATGATGTTGTGTCAACGAAACCTGAGCATAATCGATAGGCCTGTTTATTTTCAATTATGTATCTTAATGAACTCTTTCCATTTGCATAGACGATAAGAATAACCGTTAAGTTGTAACAAGCCGGTCACGGTAGCCGAGCGGTCTAAGGCATGTACTGTCTTCGCTCACTCGGAAAGCGGGATCGTGGGTTCGAATCCCACTCAGGGCATAGATGTTTAGTCTGTGTGTGTGTACAGGTAGAGGGCGACGACCTGATCACCCGCCCAAGGAGTCCTACCGAATGTGTAAGATCTAGAAAAACCGAAGTGAACGGAGAAGTTCATAGCGGTAGGCCTAGGCCCACTGGGGCTGTAGTGCCAAGGAAAAAGAAAAAACAATATTACTGTGATGAGAAAGTTTGAGGTTTTGTCCGACAGGTATAATGTAGGCTTATGCAGAACCTATACTTAGGCAAAAGAATTCTTGACGAAAATAATGTAAAAATAGCAACAAAAAAATTCGAATAATATACCTCTTGGTTTAGAAATCTATCCAACAGGAAAATACACGTTATGAGTTCTGCTCGGAACTTATATTTGTGTAAAACTCTTCATACAGCGACTGACTGTTTATGATAGGTTAATGAGAAGTGGGAACCGCCTCTGTGGTCTAGTGTCAGAGTTCCTGGCTACAGATCCAAAGGTCTCGGGTTCGATTCCCGGCGCTACCAGATTTTCTGAGAAGTAATGGGTCTGGAATGGGGTCCACTCAACCTCGTGAGGATAATTGAATAGTTATTTCAAGGAAATAGCGGCTCCGGTCTAGAAAACCGAAATTAACGGCCGTGGGAATCCGTTGCGCTGACCACATGACAACCTGTCTATCCGCAAAAGTTAGCACTAACTTCGACGACAGGCCGCGCCATAGCTCAAGCGTTTAGTCGCAGGCTTCCCACCGCGGCGGCCCGGGTTCGATCCTGGGTCTGGTCAAGTGGGATTTGCGGTGGAAAAAGTGGCGCTGAGGCAGGCTTTCTCCGAGTACTTCAGTTTCCCCTGACAATCTTCATTCCACTCATTGCTCCACAATCACCCTCATCTGGGGCTGGTACAACAGGCCAGAAGTGGCCGCAGTACAAGGGACTTAGTCCCACCACACTAGCAATAAAAAAATCTTCGACGACAAGTGGCGGTCACTCGGTCGGTATAGTTGGCTTGCGGACTAGAGACCACGGATTTTTTAATGAGAAGTGGGAGGCTGCTGTCACACAATTCATGATAATATCACAATGTTTAAGACGAAAACTGAGGAGTCGAGAAACCTTCCATTTAGGTAGCCTGGGGGATCGGTCCCCACATTTTTAAACGTTAAGCCTGTGTTAACCATAGTCAGAGGTTTCATTAAAATTTGTTCGCTCTTTCAGCCTACTCGTCCCGTCGTTAAGGTGTTTTCTCTCTGTGCGTGTTTGCTTGAATTGTTCCGTTGGAAGTAAGGTCCCTGTTCTGTCCCTATGTTCCTTGCTTTAATTAACAACAATTATCAACTGAAACGCTTATCTACACTCACTTCTTCTTATCACTCCATCCTTGCATGTCTTCCTCGTGGCATCACTAGGGGTCTCTTCTGATTACTCCAGTTATTTTAAAGCCCACCAGGGGAACTAATATGTTCAGTTATATAAAGAAATGGAAAGGATGTGTGACAGACATTCCCCCAAATCATTCTTTACTATTTCTATACGTCGTATAAGTGCCGTTCATATCTCGAGCCTTCTACTCTTCTGCGCAGTCAAACTCGGTAAACACTACTGATGGATGTCTGAAGGTTTCCGTCTCCTCCGATTCTCGTTGTGCAGTAAACTTCAGCCATGTTTTATTCATGATGTAGTAGCTTCAGTGTAGACTCCAGCGTTTGTAGGGAATAGGTTAGACAAATCCCGGAGAGCATGTGTATTCGCAAATCCGCATATTCTTTAAAGTCTTCAAACATCTGTTAGAAAATTTTGAAGCACGTGATAAATATTTTATATTATGACATTGAGAGATTGAACAAAACGTATGACATATTTATGTCGTATTTATATATGAATAAGTAATGTATATGTTATTGTGCATACCTGAAAATTTGATTCTTCGTTTCCTAAGCAACGCTTCTTTTTCAGCTCTCTAGGTTATGTAATGTAAAATTTTAGGACAGTTTGTAAATACCTACCTACCTACCACTCGGCGCTACAGCCCTGGGTGAGCCTTTGCCTCCTCTACAACCAATGCGTGCTGCTGCCATAGGAATGGATCCACGCATGAAGACCCGAGGCTGGTTGTTAGGTTTCTGAACAAAATTCTTTTTACAGGATGAGGTTGTTAACCTCACCCAACCCAAAACCTGGAGGACCAGGGTATCACTCTTAGTCTGGACTCTACCCTTTGGCCTTTCCGGCATGGGTGATCCTACTGGTAGTTATACTACCGCCGGCATAGCTCTCCAGGTCACAGAGTCACGCAAGCCCCACCACTACGACAAGGTGGAGATACCTTTGAGGGGATGATTTATAAATGGTACAGTGGAAAGAGGCAAGATCATGAACAGCATTGAGGTAGGGCTACCACTGAGGCATTTTTCCTGAGGAGCTGAATCCCTCAGCGAGGGTAGCGGGTTTCAGAACCTGAGACGCCCAAGATTGGGCCCACTAGTACTAGCCACTAAAACCTACGTTTGGCGAACCTTTTGATCTGAAGATGCGACATAGCTTGCGTTTGAGTGAAGATTCAGGCAATTCTCATTCGATGCCGCTAACTAACAACACTCATATTCGTGACATATTTTCAGTTTTCAACTTAGAAATTAAACGATCACTAGAATAAACATGTGGAAGCCACTTAGAGATCACAATGTATGCCAAACGTGTCAAGTTTATGGAAGAAAGTGCTCTATTATACGCGCATAAACATCCTATTGTACGAGTACAGTGAACTCTTTGTAACCTAGAGCAAGAAGAATCTTGACGTAACGTTCCTGATCATTTTCATAATTCATCAGGAATGGTGTTGTAGTCGGCTTGAATATGAAGTTCTGTAATGTCAGATCATTTACACCAAGAATATTGATGATTTTGAATGAAGAGGGATGTGAGATACATCGTTATGGCCTGTTTCCGGTCACTTTGGTGGTATTTGCTTTTCGCGGTCACAACGAAATAGTATTCACACAGGTTTGAAACGTGACATCAACTGAGATTTCAATTGTCAGCCACACATTTCTACAAGTACGTAACAGACAACACTATATTTGCTTCCAGCAGATACGGTTCACCTGATTTTCTGTGCGTTGTTTCGCCAGTCCCTACTGACGAAACAACGCACATAAACTTCATGTAGACTAGAAGGGCCTTCTTTCAAATTCTCATCTATCCGCCATTCGTGATCTTAAATTCTTATTTTAAACGCCATATTTGGGCGTCTTAGAGATCAGCCAGCAAGTCATGCCAGCGTGACAGAGGCGCCTGGCCTTATACACATAGTTATCCATTCAAGGTATTTACAGGTAGAGAACGTCATGTTATTAGTATTGTTCGGGATTAGAGGGACAGGAAGACGTAGATACGTGAGAAAGAGGAAGATTCGTCAGGAAAACCTCGTTCGAGGCAGTCCAATAGTTGATGTGTTATTGTAGTAACGAATTGTAGTTACGAAGAGGAAATTATCGAATAAATCGAGTTATCAAGTCCGGGACTGATTATTTGCTGTCGCGTTACCAAGATACACATTACAGTATTAAGAGTAGATTCTGGGTGCATTCTTCGAGAGTTTCTTGAAAAATATTCTTAATATTTTGTACTTAAAATATCATCTATTTTTATTATCTATTAAGTCAAAGATTTGATAAATTAATGCATGACGTGTTATATTTGGAGTTTTCACAGTGTCTAACGTCCGTATTGGTGCAGAGTGGGTCGATGCGTTCAGGATGGTTGTGCTTACTGCTTTGAAGTTCAACTACGGAGCTTCTTAATGTTATTATGATTCGTATCATGATTGTTTTCAGTTTAAAACTGGCATTCACTGATCGACAAAAGTGTGAGCTGAATATCTTCTAAATAGTATAATGATTTTCGGTCGCTGCCTCACAAGTAACAGACATTACGTCACCGCTACAAAGACAAACTGGTTAATGTTTAGGGAAATAATTCCTGTTTACGGCGAAACCATCTCTCTATGTCTCTACAGCCCTTTGTTGGGCCTTGGCCGCTTTTCAGTTATTTTATCTTAGGCAGTGGTAGGGATCCTTGGACGGGGGATCAGCCCGTCGCAAGGCCTCTACATATACAGAGAGCAACACAAACACAATGAATGCCGTCTTCTGGGATATGGCGTCGTGTAGATCTAGTGTAAACCGACGTTTCGTAGGAACATATCGCCTACATCTTATACATCAACTCTTACATAACACAAACAGAATAAACGTACGCAGACATCAATGCCTTGAATGGGATTCTAACCCACGATCCCAGTGTTCGAGCGAGTGAAGACGGTTCATGCTTAAAAACTCGCGGTCACTATGAGCGGCTCTGCGAGACCATACGAAACACAAACACATTCTGTTAACAAAATGCAGAGTTTAGTATGTTAAAGCGAGCAGTACATGCAGTAACCACTGTGATTTAAAGGTCTGTATACTACCCAAAATTAAATTTCCTAAGACCCTCGCGATATAAGAGTTACACAGTCAACAATTGCATCCAGATATGGCTGTATAACTTACTGTTAGCGACGTAGAGGCGTGTTTTGCAGTTGAGTACTGTAGAGTTCAAACTCGCTTTTGTAGCTTCACGTTCTTCAGATACTCGGGCGCAGAAGTGGATTTCGCACAAGGCTGGAGGAGTCAAGCAAACAATTAATAACTGGAAGTGAAACTCACTGCACTGTGAACTTGTTTACTTGTTTAGCGCTTCATTCTCGAATATTTTCACTTCTCTGAATTGCTGGAAGGTTTACTTTTAGAGGATTATCTCTAGGAAATACATTCATTATTGCTACTGTGAGGTTTAATATTCATCATCCACTCCTATATTCTCTGTTCCTTTCTCTGTTGCTGAAAGAAAAGACGCTAGAATTATTATTGTTTTCGCTTCGTGCTCCACAAACTGATTTCCGAGATTTAGCTGCCATGTTACCATTACTTGGTCTTAACCCTTTGAAGCTCAGTGGTTACTATATCTACCATCTGCTTTAATATATACTAAAACTCTGGATTCTATTCACAAAATGCATATATGTGTTTCTTGTGGTTCTTACAATAAACAGCGTTTGTTTCACTATAATAACATTAACATGGTTGGTCTCTGTAGCGGTGACGTAATGTGTTTCCTGTTAGGTACGAACTGAACTCATATTATTTAGACAATGGCCTTCCTTTATGAGGGTTGGTCCTTTCAGGGTGGAACATGAAGGAAATTTAGATAGTAGACTCCGATCCAAACTTATTGAATGACAGAAATACGGTATGAGCTATGTATTTTCTTTTTAAATTAAAAAGTAAAGCAATTTCCTTTTCTCTCTCGAAGAACTCAGCCAGACAAGAAATTACGGGGAAGGTTCATTACCGTGATCCCTCGGCTCAAATCACTTTTTTTTTGTGCACTAGCGGCAACGCCCGGAACCGTTTTCCTTCCTCCACCCCTTCTCGTCTCTTTTGATTAGGTGTATTTCCTTCCCCTCCGGACATGAAGCATAGTCCCGCTGAAATGAAATGTTCGGGTTTGATGCGTGGTGCCGAATAGTAGTCCTGTTGTAGCTGCTGGTTGCACGCCTGCAGGGAGGTGGGTAGTTCCTGATCTGGACTTTCAGTGTGAGGGACCCCTTGTCATCACAAGCAGAGAGCTAAGATAGCAGGATAGTTTTTTGGTTAAATTTCGTCTTTACTTACATTTTGAAATTCTGTTTGACTATTATTCTATACGGCCGATCACAGTGGCCTCGTGGTCTAAGCCATGAACTTGTCTTCGCTCGCTCGGACGCTGGGATCATTGGTTCGAATCCCACTCAAGGCATGGCTGTCGTGAGTGTGCGTTTATTCTTTGTTTGTGTTGTCCTGCGTAGGTAGCGGCATTGAGAGGAGCTAATTACTCGTCCAAGGAGTCCCAACAAAGGACTGTAAAGCTATTGATGAATGAATGAATGCAATTTCTGTTCTTCGTTCTACTTTTCTTACAATTCACCAGACTTAGTCTTATTATTTTTTCGTTTGTTATCAATTTATTGCATTTTTATGTATATTTGTAATCAGTCTCACCTGTGACGACAGTGCCAAAAGGCAACGGGTCCTTATATCCCTGTAAATACTTCCACGTACTGCATGTATGGACCACAACTGCTATATGTTGAAAGTTCTAATACGCATCCGTGACGTATAGTTGTAAGGGTGTTTACTTTGTTATAAACCTACAACGCCCCTCTCATAACCAACACGGAAAGGGCTTGAGCAGGGGAGATTAAACCTGGATATTACAGAATCTGGGTACTGTAGCCTCGGGGGCAACCACAATCGTGTTCACTAGAGCCTCCATCTCGTCCCTATCCCAAGCCAGACACGGCCAGTTTATATCTTCGTACCCTGTTTCTTCTAGATGCAGCTTGAAATTATCCCATCTACGCTTGGGTCTCCCAACGGGTTTCTTCCGTCCAGGTTTTCCTGTCAAACATTGTGTGCTATTTATTCTTAAATAACGTCCACTTTAAAAATCTGTCTACGGCCGTTTTAATTGTTTTGCGGGAGAAAATGAATGCAGCGGTAAGCTGAGGAATCACAAGTTAATGACAGATGTCGCGTGGGCTGCATGTTTAATCCGCGTGCAACAGGAGTGGCCCAGCATTTCTTCGGTACATAGGCGGTACCGCGTATGAGGGCGTACTGTCAATGTTGTGTATAGAGGTCACAGAACTAATTTCTTATTTTTGCTGTACTTCACGACAGTTTCAGTTTCTAAGAGTAAATGTTATCGAAATATAGGAATGTTATATTTTAGCGTCCTGTTGCACTGATTCACGTTCATGTTATGTATTTTAATCATTTTATAAAGGAGACATGATGCCATACAGTGCAATGGTTTTGACGTAAATAAAACCACACCTGAAGATGGCACATTAGTGCCGAAACATGTAGTGAAGAGAAAAGTGAAATTGTGTGCACTGTAAGACGGTTGATACAAATACACATCTTGAACGAAATATAGGAAAATCAGTGAACAGTTAATTAGAAAGGATATGACCTACTCTAGGACAATCTATACCGTTTGTTACATTCGTGAGGAAAACCAGGAAAAGCGTCAGTCATTGCAGGATAGCTAGTCTTCCTCTAAACTCTGCTTGCTACCTGTTTCGTTGTGATTTTTTTCTCACTTGCATTGTTTTTCGACCCTGAAGATGGAGGCAAACTCTTCTTCCGAAAATTCGATTGACTTTTGGCGTACTACACGGTTTTATATGCTTGAAGACAGGACTTTTAATAGCACATTATTCGTTCATTTACGAAGACAGAGACTTTAAATGTCGAAACGCTTCATCTTAACCATTCTTTCGTTACCGAGCCGAATTTTATTTCACAGTGATCGCCGTTTGTTTATATACGTGCTTGATGACGTAAATATATTTTGTATGTTGATGTGACATCCCTAAACTCAGACATGGAGGCAGGATGTTTCTTTTAAACGAAGTTATCCGCCAACAACACTATACGGTGTCAGGCCCAGAAGCAACAGCCGCCGTGAAAACTTATATTACAGGGGATCAGTATTTTATAATATAAATATACTCATTGTCAAGGTCAAGAAAATATATTTATATACATTATTAAACAGCAAAGTTATTCAGAGAGAGTCATCTATATGTCTAAGTGACATTCCTAAGTGTCTGTTCGGTTAAAGCATTTTCAAACGTTCCAGGAAAGAACATTTCTATCTGCATGAAATGCACTCCCTGACCTTGTGCTGCAGTGCTGCATCAGTGAATTTGCGGCTAATATTGCCCTAACAGCAGCCCCATATAGCTGCTGGCGTTGGCTTAGTCAATGGATTCGTAGGTGTAGTGGATGTTTGTTCACGCTATTCGCTTCATCTCACTGCAAAGGATGGCACTGAAGCGTGAAGCAGCACTCGCAGGCCGAAATATACACCCCAGTCCTTCGAAATATGGAAACGGAGGGTAATTCGCCTTCGTTGATTATTTCTCTCATCAACAAAATCAACATTAAGATATTTTGTTAATGTGGACAGAGCAAAATCGTCCATGTTGCAGAAACAGGTTCTTTATATCAATTTTAGGGTAAAGTCGGACTAGCATGTTTCAGTCACCCGTGACCAGAGTAGGTAGTGTTATACGAACACAGTTCGTTGTCAGATAACCTATTTTTATTCGTACAGTAAAATTTGAATTGTCATGTGCCCGACGTTGGAGGTAGTGGCAGATTCACGAAGAAGACAGACAGTAATTACGTGGATTAAATTTTTTTTACCTGTAATCATGGATGCAACGTTGTAAGAAAGTGGTGTTATCCTGTAATTAGTGAGATAATTGATATATTATTTGAAAAATGAACATTTCCATAAAGCATCATTTAAAAAAAACTTTCCTCGAATAGTTTTTGTTGTCCAGCCTGAACTGAATATTATCTTTGGTAATAGTTCTCGCTCTTAAGCTACCCTTAACATCCGCTAAGAAATTAATAGCTTCACTTCCGAAAATGCCCGTTAAAGTTCAGTGAAAAATATTTAATTTTTCTTCTTGTGTCTAAGATCTGAAATTTAAATATATTTACAAAACTGTACTTGTTTCCATGCGGTTGAGAAATTTGGCTTCTCACACTGAAGGAAGAACACAGATTGTGGCTGTATATAAAAATGGGATGCTCAGGAGGTATTAGGGCCTACAGTGGAGGAAGCATAGACACAATTATATTTTGAAGGGCTTCCTAATTTCTAGATGGGGCTGGGTAGCTCAGTCGGTATAGTGACTATAGTCCATTCGCGGAGACGAGACAGTCAGCGTAAACAAAGCAAGCCTCGCGTCGCCACAGCTGAGAGCAAGGAGTGGACAAAGCGCGCAGTTACTCAGTGTACTCACTGCATTCTGACGCACGTTAACCTGCGTTCAGACTGAAGAGTGAACTTTGGACGCCCCTGCAACGAAACACGCATCACGTGATCGCTGCATGATTTCATTCAAAGAGCGAAGGAGACACCGCGTGCATTTGTTTACGAGGACTCTCTCGTCTCCGCGAATGGACTGTAGGCTACTGTCCAAGGAGTCAGGTTTCGATTCCCCGCAGAAATAAGAGGTCCTCCTCTTCTCCATGACGTTCAAACCGGATCCGAAACCCCCATAGCCCCGTATGTAATGTTTACAGGGGCGTTTCTACCAGGATGAAGTGACAAGGACATGAAAATGACATCTCACGTTCATCTACGGTGCCGAGGATAAGAATGACGGAGTTGTGCCTCCACTCTCCTGCGTCTTCATGGAGTGGTCTTTAGTTAATTACGTCCAGACATTACTTTGCCTTTAATTTGATAATCTGTGGCCTTCAAAAATTAATCTTAAAATTATAACCTCAAGGAGGATGAAATGAGGAACATGCAGCATGAATGAGGGACACAAGTAAAATGTAAAATGTTTCTGAAGGAAAGAGGCCAATCTGGGCACCTAGGCGTATATGGGGGGATGCCCATAAAATAAGGGATGTTATGTTCGTGCTGGCTAAACTAAAGCTGTTGCGAGCGTAGTAATTAATTTTAGGATTTTTATCACCTGCCCAAAATTGGCATGTTTACATGGCATATCATTTCGGGAGGCTTGGCTGAACCGATGATCGGTACTATCTTAGTGTTAATAAGGTCACGGTTTCGATTCCAGTCGTCTCCAATTACATTAAAATAAAATGCTCATAATACGAGTAATAATGAAATTGTCTGGAGGTGCTGCAAATTATTCCCTGAAGACTGGAACGGAGCTAACTGCCGAAACGTTGTGTAGGTCAATATCGGATGTAGTGAGTGTCCAACATAACGTGTGCATAATGAACCGGCTATTGATACAAGCTTTAGCAGAATGTTTACATCTGTCGCCTCGTACTCCCATAGCGCTTCATATTGTCCCTCGTCCCTTGACGTAGAATAAATTACTTTCATTTTTCGTTTTCCTTGCATAGTAGTTATTAGAGTAGAAACGAAAGATTCTTAAGACTGGGTTGACATGAATCATAAAGAAGATGAAGGTGGGAAGTACATATTTTGGTAGAGAATTCAGATCGACTCTTACCTGTGTGTAGGTGGCACGCTAATATTCTGGTGTGCAATGGGGGAAGAATTTCGGTCGATTTAAAACAGTTCGATACCCACACAGATGTGTTCATTATTCCTTCTGCAGAAAGTGTTATTTTCTACGGCATTATTATAATTATAAAAGCTATAATTTTGCCATTGGTTCTGTATGGGTTTGAAACTTGGTGGTCTGACTAAAGGGAAGAAGTTAGTGCCAACTTTAGCGGATAGAGGGTGTCTCGTGGTCAGGCGTCTCGGTTTTCTAGACCGCAGCCGCTATTTCCTTGAAATATCTACTCAGTTATCCTCACGAGGCTGAGTGGACCCTGTTCCAGACGCAGTACTTCTCAGTGAATCTGGTAGCGCCTGGAATCGAACCCGGACCTCTGGATCTGTAGCCACGAACTCTGACCACTAGACCACAGAGGCGTTCGTATCCAATGTACACACTATGTATATATCATATGCTTTTCTTTCAACCTGCATATGCATGCTGTGTTTCGGATGTCACCTCTGTCCTTGCTCCCTAAGAAGCAAGGAAGTTACCTAAGCTGGGCTCTTCTTTAGCAGCAGTTAACCAACCTAAACTGCAGGATGTAAGTTTTTATATAGTGGTTTCTGGTTTTAGTCGCATGATTGCCTTGCAGTAGTTTAAGAAATGGCAAACTGAAACTGATTGGGTTTTAAAACAGTGCATTTATTGTTCACGTTTGTATTTACCTTAACAGTTTCGTAGTCTGTTAGGATGTATAATTTGTTTAGACAAACGAAGGAGTGCTTTAAGTTAAAGTACCTGCAAACTGACTCGGACTTTTTGCCGTAAATACTTGCTGTGATATTCAAATGTGTCAGAATTTCAAAGTGATTATTTATTTGCTGATTGAGGGGCTATAATTTATTTGGCCTTCGAATGCGATCATACGTATGAAACACGGTTTTTAGAGTCATGTAGTTCAAAGCGCGTAATGTAACAGTATTTCTATACAAGACATTCGTAATGTACGAAGAGATTGTACTTTTATTTCCTTTGGAGCTACAGCCCCAATTTGGGCTTTGGCCAACCTCCATGAAACTCTCCGTTTCACTTCGGTTTATTAGATCTTAGAGGTTCGGTAGGACTCCTTGGGCGGGTGATAAGCTCGTCGCAAGGCATCTACCTGTACATAAACACAGTGAAACATACACACACAAACACTAAACATCCATGCCCTGAGTAAGATTTGAACCTACGATCCCTGCTTCCGAGCGAGCGAAGACAGTACATGCCTTAGACCGCTCGGCTACCATGACCACCAGATTATATTACTACAGAAAAACAGAAACATTTACATTTCATATAGCGTTTTAGAGGAGAACGAAAACAAGCCTTTTTTGTTTTTGTCAGCCAGTAAGAAAGAGCCCATTTTATTATGATCGTAGCAGTGTTCAACGTTTACGACAATTCCTGTGGCTTCCTTTAGCGTTTCCTGCTGCATGGCAACAGATTCAATATATCAAGTGAAATGGTTTCATTGCGTTGAAGTTGAAATATCTACATCATTTACAATAAGAATGGGCAACCCAATTAGTCTGTCGTGTTTAACACCAGTATGGTTGCTAAACCTGAGGTATTCACAAGTAAATACGGTAAAAGTGGCTTTGGTAGAAAACATCCACGGGGACAGCCTTTAGAACTGAACTGCTGAACGGCCAGGGATCATAATCTCTAAAAGTCAGAACTGTATTCATTCTTACGCAGAAACAGAAGCATCCCTGTTACATATCCACCTTGTCTTCCCCTGAAAGGTAATAACTTTTCTATACATAGTCGGGAGAGCAGTAGGAAGTAAATAACATATTATAGCAAGCGTAGTTGGTTGAGGCACTATGCTACAAGCCGGGAGGTCGCGGGTACGAGTCGCAATGAGGGGGATCTTTTCAATTTACATAATCCTTCCAGCCGCACTGTGGCCCTGGCGTCGATTCGGCCTCTAACAGAAATGGGTACCAGGAATCTTCATTGGGGTAAAGGGCGGCCAGCACTGCAGACTGCAGCCACCTGCACACACTGCTTCGTCGCTCGGGAATATTTCTAGCCTGAAGATGGAGGCGATACCTTCCTCCGAAACGTTGGTTCACACAAGATCTACACGGCGCCACATCCTAGAAGACGGCATTCATCTTCATAGTTAACGGACGCTGGAGTTCAAGTATAATTTACGTTGTGAAAGCACGGACTGCTCGATCAGAAGGGGGGGCTATTGTTATGAACGGGTCAATATGCCTAGAATGCATTAACAATTTTATCAGGTTTAGTTAAGTCAGTACTACTAACCTAGAATTCGCATCCTTACTAAATTTATATACATAATTTCAGAATTGTTTTGGTTGGCGCTTAAAGTTAATATCTGTTGGTTTAATAAGTTAAGTACATTTGTCGAATTTTGTGGTTCATTTCCCTAATATACGTTAGTAACAAAACTCACTATAGCATTCCGTTTCCTTCAGCATCTGCAAAAAACAGTTTTTTTTTATCCTAATGTAATATTTTGTTGATTGCAGTGGCCGCTCTGTCTAAGGCATGAAATGACTTCGCCCTCTCGAACACTGGGATTGTGGGTTCGAATCAAACTCAAGGCATGGATGTTTGTGTGTGGGTAGCGGCCTTGCGATGGACTGATCCTCCGCCCAAGGAGTCCTACCGACTGTCTTAGATTAAGAAACTGAAGCGAAACGAAGCGTTTCACGGTTGTCCTATTCTCCAAGTGGGAGCAACAGGAATAGAAGAAGAATGTAATAGTTTAATACAGGGTGTTTCAAGACTTTAGGGCATAACTGCAGGAGGTGATTTTCTAGGTCTTTGTTATCAAAAAAATTCATATAAACATGTGTCCGATTTTGGACGGTTACGGAGTTATGACCGTTCTTTCATTCCCGTACACGCCCTCGTGTGAACCGCGTCTGTCAGCTGGGGGGTCGCTGTTTTTAGCGATCTACAGACAGAGCGTTCTCGTTATCTCGACACTTGAGAGCTACCTAAGGCGTGGTGGGTTGGTATGTCCGGCGCGGTTCACAACCGAGCGGCTGCCTGTGTTGCGGCCGACGGTGGCATTTCCGAAAATCAGCTTTAAGCACCAATAAAATCAAATTAAAGGTAATTTCACGAAGTTAATTTTACATTCATAATTTAAATGTATCATGTATTATGCTGGTTTATTATTTTGTTCCGTTTATTGTCTGTAATCGTTACCTTCTAAACTGAGTTTAAAACGGTCATAACTCCGTAACCGTCCAAAATCGGACACATATTTATATGAACTTTTTTGATCACAAAGACCTAGGAAATCACCTCCTGAAGTTATGCCCTAAAGTCGTGAAACACCCTGTATAACAGTGTGCCAGTGAAGAAATTCATTAATAAGAAAGGCCGCTCCATACCTCTAGCGGTTATCGCTGACTTCCCACAGCGGCGACCCGGGTTCGAGCTCTGGTCATGTCATGCGAGATTTATGGTGGACATAGTGGACTCAGTCTCTTCCTACTGAGAATAATGATGAAGAAACAATAACAATAATACGATAGTAACTATGGGAAGAGCCGGTCACGGTAGCCGAGCGGTCTAAGGCATGCACTGTCTTCGCTCGCTCGGATCGTGGTTTCGAATCCCACTCAGGGCATGGATGTTTGTGTGCGTTTTTCTGTGTTTGTCTACAGGTAGAGGCCTTGCGACGAGCTGATCACTCGCCCAAGGAGTCCTACCGTATGTGTAAGATCGAGAGAAACCGAAGTGAACGGAGTTCATGGAGGTAGGCCTAGGCCCACTGGGGCTGTAGTGCCAAGGAGAAACAAAACTATGGGAAGAATTTGAGCTGTAGCTTCCTTTGGAGTTGTGTTGATGGTCTCTGCGATACAGCGAACGGAAGTTTGCTTGTAGGATAATAACTCTCTTAAATTCTATACTTATTTACTTGCTCACTGAACAGCGCAAAAGCCAATTATGGAGCACGTACGAACAAAGAGAAAAATAAAACAAACGCATAACCGCAAACAAAAGAAAAAATAGAGCAGCGTGTATCATTTAGAAAATAACCATTCAATTAGTGCAATCATGTTACATACACTCGTAGTTGCATACATTAACCTGAGCACAATTAGTATTTGAATAGCAATTAAGAAGCACAAATTATAGAATCTAATTAAGAGATACAGTTCTGGTTACAAATACGCCAGCATCGCTACAAAGAACGTCGGTAGCTTAAGCCCATTTAGCAGGAGGACAATTTTCTTATAATTTGTTTCAGTGGAATTCAATGATGATAACAACTCAGTTAATTTCTTATTTGTTTCCATGCAAACGTAGCAGCCCAGGGGTCGATTATAACTTGAGCACGAATTAAGAACAAAACACGTACAGACAAAATACAAAAACAAGGCAGTTTATATAATAATAGTAATAATAATCCCATTAACTGAAATCAGAATTAATATTGAGAGGCGAGGAAAGTAAAATACATACATTTACAACTATTGAAAGTGATATTTTACTAAGTAGAAGAAACGTGGCTGGTATTAAAATATGACAGCACGAAACAATTTAAGTTTTAAATATACTTATATTCGTATATAAAAATATTAATTAATCACTTCTATATTCATTTACGTGCTTACGCAGCAGCAAAAATGACAATTTTAACAACGAGGGAATTTGCACACAAACAGAGACAAATCAAACCAAACCAAACCAAACCAAAACACTTGGACAATAATAAAAGTACAGTGAGTTAATCACTCCAGCTATTACGCGGCATGAAAAGAATGAATATGCATATTGCCACATGTACAGGGTTGACATGACGAATAATAATGAGTTTTGTAATCGATGATTGGATTTATTGGCACTTCTTTACAATTGCAATCAATTATAACAGCTCACAAATGAACTCCTTCTGAACGACGTCAGCCGTCCGAAGAATTTCTTGCCGCTCCTTATATAAGCTCGCTCTTATCCGTGCAAATCCATGTAAATTATTTTTTGTCACGTAAACGTGCTTACTGAAATGTTGGCTACTAAGCAACCGAGGTTCTATTGTTGACTGCGTTACCTCGAGAATATGTTTACAGAAACGTTGCTTAGCAGTGTATTGTTCCAGCTTGTCCCTGAACAATCCGTTGTCTAGCAATGGATTATTTCGTCACAATATATTAATATTGCATACAATTAACATACTACTACTATTACTACTACTACTACTACTACTACTAATAATAATAGTAATAATTCAATTCAATTCTTGTTTGCTAACGTGCGAACTTAACAGCCCAGATGCCAATTACGAAGTTAGCACGAATACTTGGAAAGAAACAACAAAAAACTTACGAACAAAATATAAAATAAGACAGTTTATATATTTAGTAATTCAATTCAATTCCTTATTATTTATGTGCTGAGCCAACAGCCGCAAGGTCAATTACAGACACAGCACAGTTTAGATAAAAGCAATTACATACTGGACAAACACAACAACAATAACATAATTCAATTCAATAATAATAATTCAATTCAATTATTTATGTGCCGAATCAACAATAATAATAATAATAATAATAATAATAATAATAACAATAATAATAATTAAATTCTTATTGAATTTTGCATGCTAACTCAACAGCCCAAGGGCCAGTTACAAACCACGAGTGAAAGAAAGAAACATACATACACAATGTACAAAACAAGGCGATTTATAACAACTGAGTAATGATGATGATAATTCAATTCAATTCGTGTTTATTTACGTTCAAACTTAACAGCACAGAGGCCACTTACAAAGCTAGCACGAATAGAGAAATACACAAAAATAATTAAAAAATAAAATACAAAAATGATAGTCTATATTAATTACACAGNAGGCCAACAATTTCCAAAGCAGAATGGGAAAGTATAGAACCACGATAAACTTGAATAAGGAAGAGCGCATCAAGATGATATCTCCTCTTTTGCATAAGACTAATAACAGAACTCCGTCATAAGTTAGGAGATGATGATAATTCAATTCGTTATTATTTATGTGCTAATAATTATAATATATAACGAATATCCATGTGCATTTGGCTTAAGAAGCAGAAACAAGACGAAAAGCACAGATTACACAAAAACTAGGCTCGTATAGTTGTGTGAAATGAAACTGAATAAAAGGTTTCGATGACCATTAAGAGAGAATGGGACAATGCACAACAAAGATGTTATCCAAGAACTAAGTTAGGGAATTCACCATTACTAGTCTGACTAAGCCATATGCAAGAACATCTCTATGTGAGAAAAACTTTTCATCCTTACTGTCTTAAAGATAAGTGTGTGATTGATATCAGTGTTAGTGCTTTATACTGACAGCAATATCTGTTCCAACACTGGGAATTAGTTCGCAGAAATCCCTTAATCCGATTTTGCTGAACACCGTACAGCCCTGTTTCGTACTCTCCACATTGTAGTCACGTGAGAATTACCAGACACTGCACACTGCATAATGTAAAGAAACACGTCTTTATAATGCAACCGCTTATATTGTGCAGACCGACCATCTGTGTATAGCATTTCTGTTCTGTGCTGTAAGAATTTCGAGGTTCTGTTTGTTTCAATTTTATATATATATTTTAATTACTTAATATGAAGAGTAACGAAGTCTGGCGTTATACAGGGATCTTAGAAAAGTATGCGCTATAAAATTTTAATCTTCTGAGAAAACAAGTTTCAAACGATAATCGGGCTGAGGGTCCGTAGTATGAGCAGGGTATTAATAATTATATTAATATTGTTCAGAGAGGGTATTAAAGTTAATTAAGCAACTTGAACATTATGATATGGCTCATTCATTGTAAAAATCATACTACATATTCAAATCCGAACAATTCTTTCGTTCATTAAAAGCATCAAAAAGTAAACTAATGGTAAATCCATTGAGATGAACCCAGTAACTAATTTCAAGCAGCAGAGTCATTCTTGGAAAGCTTATAGTTGCTCCACTAGTAAGGATATTCGCAGTGGTTTGTGGACGCCCACACGCAATAACGTAGTTGGTTGAGGCACTATGCTACAAGTCAGAAGGTCGCGGGTTCGATTCGTGATGAGGTCATTGGATTTTTTTTTCAATTTCCTTAATCCTTCTAGCCGCACTATGTACCTGGGGTCGATTCAGCCTCAAACAGAAATGAGTACCAGGAATATTCCCGGAGGTAAAAGGCTGCTGGCTCGTAACTGTAACTGCTCATAACGTCACGTATTTAGGATTGATTAATGACTACACAGTGTGACATAAAACTTATTGCCGTCAAACCAAAAATCAGATATTCCTTCATGTTTAATACTTGTGTCTCATGTATGTTGTTACTTCCGGTTAGACTTATTATCGCATGTTACATCTAAACGTTTGTGAAGACTGTACATTAGTACACCACATACAGGAAATACAAAGAATCCGCCCACGTGTCTCTGATAGTCCATGCGATCAGTCAACCCAGCTTGGACATCTCTCCCATCTTGACTTCAATTATTACAGCAGAAGTAAAGTCTACAACTCCGCCCAGTGTATATTTAATGGGAAAAAATTGTTTTTCTTGTGTTGGAACTATACGGAGTATTTCATCTCTCCAATGATGATTTCAATCTTGATAGTTCTCTAGTGCAAGGCCTCATACGTGTAGAGTTTTGAATATTTTAACGTTTTGTCTTAGCTCTCGCAGGTGGTTTGTGCTGTGCTTGGCTTGTATACCCCATCTTCGTGCTGGTACAAGTGTCCGGAGATATGTACTATCTCTAGGGATTGGGCCCAACTGAACAAGTTTTGCCTGAAGACGGAGACAATCTCCAGCCTTCGAAACATTGTGTTTAAAAATATAAACAGGACGATGGACAATGTCCAGAGCTTAATATTTGTATTATTATCGCATGTTTTGGAGCTGGATAATATTGGATATAACTTGTGTTTTGCCACCTAAATATCTCATTTTTTTGGACTGTATAATAAATAGATAATTTTAAATATTTTTCTCTTAATTGAAGGTCGTATTCTACGATTATATAATAAATGCGTAATATTTCATACAGCCTGTTATGTTTTTCCAAATCAATTGTGCGTTACCAGCGCCCTACTAGCAAACCTTGCTCCGAATAAAATAATGGATCCTCTTGGTCTCAGGCCCATTACTTCAGAATGTAAACATGAAAGGAACCTATCCGGTCACATATACAACTATTTAGACCTGATATTTACTCTCCAGAAATAGAAATATTTCATTATATATTTATATTATATATTGGCTGTCTTGTAGTGCACTCAATTTCACATGTCACATGTGAAATTGAGTGCACTACAAGACGGCCAATATACAGTATCATGGACGAGAATCAGTGCAACAGGACGCTAAAATACAACATTAGAAATATTTCATACACAGCTCTAAAAGGCCATTCCTTTTCTATGGAAGGTTTTCTTTTTACGTTCTATTCACTGCTCTCTGAAAGAGATCATTGCAATGTATTAATTTTAGATTGCATTTGAAAGGTTCGGCCTCCGCTTCCGCCTTTTGTCTCCAGCCCTTTGTGAACTTAATGCTGTTTCGAAATTAAAAGCAAATGGAAGAAAATGTATTTCAGAATACAAGGTCTAAAATAAGAGGCTGCTAATATGGCTGTGTTCTGATCTTCCCTTGTCTATTGTACCTAAGGTTACAACACAACGAGCTAACTCCTGAGCGGAGTTCTTCTTGAGGAACTTGTAGCCTGTCAACTAATTAAGAAGTTTCCCACATTTTATGAAACTCTGAGGTTCATTATGCTCCATATCCTGAGGCTGTACACCTCCTCTTGTCATATTCCTTCCAGATCCATTTTACATCCAAGGCATTTTGTTTCCAAGTGATTTTTTGCTTCAATTTCCCTACCAAATTTTTGTATGCATTTCTCATGTCTGATGGGCGTTTTACGATGTCGTACGTCATTCTGCTTGATTTGATGCTTCTGATAATATTATGTATGCAAATTATATAAGGAAAAGTACCATTTTTGTACCATCTGTTTGTTGCCTAGTGTTACGGAAAGCGCGAATAGATTTATAGTTACAGTTGCCCTCATGTTTAGTTGACCACCATGCCATAACGACGTATGTTGGAGTGGTGTAATGGATCCACGCTTTCTCAACTGCAGCGCTAGATGGTCGTGAGTAGTCAGCTTGACATTCTGGCCACCTTGCTTAAACACATTCTTTAGTTAAGATGGCGGAAGGGCTCGAAAGCTGGTTATTACTTGCTGGTGAAGATAAAATCCCGTATCTTTTGGAAACGGAACCTTGATTGTCTAGGCCTTACCCAGTCACTAAGGAGCTCAGCTGTTATAAATTATTTATTTTTTAATTATTTCCTGATTTAAGCATACAAACCCATACCTCATCGCATCGTAAACGAGATTATGGCCAAAATAATTAGTCTGCCTATAGTTCTTATATCTCTACCTGTGAATTGTTCGGCGAGGTAATAATTTCCATGATGGTTTATAGCCAAATTGATGCACATGTTTCTTGCAACAATATTTAATTTCGAATCTACAGAATTCTAATACTCCTGCCCATAAGTAGTCCGTGTAGATCTCTATTTTCAAACTTGTTTTTAGCCTACGTTCCTTATTTTGAAAAAATGAAAGTAGGCTTATGAGATCACCTTGCTGTCTGTGTCTGTGTGTATGCCATGTCTATACGTATACCATCCCTATTAGCTGTCGAATGCCTGAACAAATCTTTATGAAATATATATATGTATATATATAAAATGGTGTAATTCATAAATCCCTCGCACGTCGCCGCAGGACGCGGAGAATCGTGGATTGGACCTTGTGGAGGGGACGACCCCCTCCAAAACGAAAAAAGAAACTTGAAGCAGAGGATGAACCGGTAATGTAGAAGTACCGGCCTCCCCAGAGAGCGTGAATGTGCGGTGGACGAATGTGATACAACTGGATCTCCTGACAAGTTAACAGGAAACCGCTCGAGACGAGCTGGTCTTACGATAGGGGGATAAGCATAGAGACACACAGACCGATGAAAGCGATTTATGAATTATGACGTTGTAATGGACTCAAGTGCCCAAATATATACATCAAATTTTATAAAAATTGATTCAGGCAATTAAAAGCTGATGGTCGGTTACACAGGCATACAGAAAGGTTGCATATCGCATAAGCCTCTTTTTGTTTCACCAACATAAGGAAAGTAGGCTAAAATATTTGAATAATCGTGGGAAAATTATGAATGCTTTTGTGGTTGTATTAAAATGCATTTTATATTATACTGTGCTATGAAATCTGTAGGGACCTGGTCATCTCCTTTGTCAACAGTAAAAGGTAAAGGTGTCCCTGTGTTTAACGAAATAAGCATTACGCCATTGAAGACGTATGGGGGAGTGGATGTGTAGACCCATATTTTCTTGACCTCGGCACTGGTTGGAGGTGAGTTGTCAGCTTCAGGCTCCGGCCGCTTTACCCCCGGAAAAGAGCCGCCGGTACCCATTGTGCAGGAGGTTGGATGGACACCAGAGCCAGTCTGGACGATATGGAGAAGTGAATATTCTTGACCATACCAGGACTCGAACTCCAACCTCTCGGTCGTCCAGCCCGTAGTCAGTCGCTATACCGACTGCACTATCCCGACTCCAAATTAAATTATTTTTTGTTCGGTAAACATCTTTTTATATTTGCATGGATACTAATTCTCACTGACATTCAATTTAAAACCGTGTTACTATTAGGGAAAAAAATTGTGTTTCTATTTTATGGTTCAGTGAATCTGGTTATTATCGACGCGATATATTTTATGCATTAATTATTGCTCGATTATTACACGCATGACATGCCATTAGCTGTGGCGGAGAAGTGTACATTCCATTGTAGGAATATTTCTATAGCTTGTTACTCGTAATTTCGGAGTTTGTGATGGGTCATGCTGTCCGCGACGTGTGTGCAAGGCAAAACAGCCGCACAAGTTTTATTTTCCACGATGTCTGAAATGTCTGTAGTACGTTAAATAAATTTCCCACAGTATTTCGAAAAAAAAAAGACGCATTACTTTATGGACTTATTTATTAAAGGAGAGAAGGTTAGCACTGCGCTTTTCGGACACAGCAATAATTTATAGCTTTTAAATATGTTTTTCTTTTAAATTCGCATAGTGAGGGGGTGGAGTCCAGCTGAGTTCACTCGGCACGTCGGCCACTGATTGGCTTACTGTATCTGCCCCAGGTGATTATGATGATGGAGAATTTGGTGGAATGAAGATTAGCAAGGGAAACCGAAGTACTCGGAGAAAACCCGCCCCAGCGCCACTTTGTTCACCACAAATCCCACTTGAATTTCACTTGAAAACACATCATTGCCTAGCAGTGGACGCCTGCTCATGTCGCTTATTGTTGTAGGCTCTATCTAGCAACGGTCTGTTTACCCGGAATCAATCTCCGTTCTAAAGTGTTTATCGAGTCATTGCCTAGCAATGGGTTTATACATCACAGTATTTTTATTTTAATTCGCTAAAATAAATTTTGCTGCAAAAGAATTATTTTGGTAAGTCATAAACTGACGTAACAACATTTTAATGTTATTTCTGTTGGTGTAAGACAGATTAAATTCCGTTTGTCCTGTTAGAACCTTTGGATATTGTAAAGGGTAAACGTTTCAATGATATGAAGTTAGCGCTCCCAGTTAGTAATCTCTAAGATTAATTATAGGAATGTACACGCTTACTTCTGCTATTATATGACTGTTTTGCAATAATATCACGGTAACTCGTTACATATTGAGAGATTATGTAGTTGTAATCCTTCTTTGCATATGCCTTTACATCTAACAAGGCTGTCGCTTTATCGCTGACAACTTGGTAGTAAAGATTTCTTTTTCATGTCTAGTTTCAGTGTTGCATTAAGGATGCGCTGTATAAAGCCCTCCTCCCCATAACCACACAACCACGATCAGACTGATTACACAGAAATTATTGCTCCACATAGTAAAGTAGTTGGTTTGGAGACAGAACATTATGGACTTTTCCCACCTGTGTAGATCAACCAAGCAGGAAACCAATGCTTCCACCTGCGGAGATGACACAAACACTTCATCTTTGTCCATTCTCTTTCCTCTAATTGCGAATCCTTAATTACTTAATCCGCTCCTCTTATACCTTGTGGTGTCGATGTTTTTTTTTTTCATTTTGGTCGTTTTACAGACGGTAGGACTCTTTGGACAAGTGATCAGCTCGTCGCAAGGCCTCTACCTAAACACAAGGCAACACAAACACAGAATAAACACATACACATACCAAACATCCATGCCTTATATGGGATTCGAACCCACGATCCCGGCTTCCGAGCGAGCGAAGACAGTGCATACCTTAGACCCGGTCGGTTACCGCGACCGGCATTGCGAATATTAATCTTCTATGCCCTTATGTACTCTTTGTGAATATTGGTTAGTACCTCTGTGTCATGTCTATTCAAATTTAGAAATATTATGTTTAGTAATTTTTTTTTCCGTTTTGCTGTTTCCTGACGAATGGAACGATCATCTCTTATGATTATTGATTTTACCTGAATGTAATTACCACATCAATTTCTTGTTTCACACCCCAGAAAACTGATTGCGCTCTTTATACCACAGGTTATATATTAGGCATATTACTGTGGTCTCCCACAGGATATCGGGCTGTTTGTTGAAGCTGCATTAGCTCCAACGGGTGCGATGAATCCTACCGTATCGACACTGCTAACAGTGATAAAGATTTATATGTAGGTCATTGTCTGCCTTAATGTACTCTACGTTTCGTGACGTTGATATATAAACAGTTTCAATTTAATATTTAAAAAGTTAAATGCGTGGATGGTTATTTACTGTACTTAAATATAACGATTGTTTTTGTGAAAAGTTCTCTTCTGCGATACAACCAAGCAAAAGGGAATTGGGAGGAGTATACAGAACATATGAGACTGAAGGTAAATTGGGTTAAAAAAGGTAAAGTTGTCCCTTTAACAGACCGTCGAGGCTCCAATATTTTCTAGACAATCGGCTCGCAGATGGTGGTGAGATTATCAGCCTTACGCGCCGGCCGCCCTTTACCTCCAGGAAGATTTTTGGTACTCATTTCTGTTAGACGTAGAATCGACCCCAGGGCCATAGTGCAGCTGGAAGGATTAGGTCAATTGAAAAATCTAATGACCTCATCGGGAATCGAATCTTCGATCTTTCGGCTTATTCAATGGTAGTGAGAAGTTTTTTTTTTTTTTGTGAATACACG
>NW_019719358.1:1896530-1953392 GCF_002891405.2 Cryptotermes secundus
AAGAGACAACTCGGAGCACTTATACGATAACGCAAGGATACTATTAAAAAAAATATAAGAAAGAAATAGGATACACAGGTGTGCAATGGACACAGGTGGCTCATTGTAGAGACCAGTACCGGGTTCTTATGAAAACGGCACTGAGCATTCGGGTTTCGTAAAAGGCGGAACATTTCTATACTGACTGAGCGACTGTGAGTTTTTCAACGAAGACACTTCTACACGGAATAATTTAATATCGTAACTCTCATTTTATTACTCCTGTTATTTGCGTACCAGCAATATGACCACATCTGGGATAACACCATGAAATATTCGCTTGAGAAAGTGTACATGGCGCTTTGAAGTTCCTTGCAAGGGAAATGAGATGTACACAATCCGTTAGGTAAAACCTATGTATTTAACTATAGTCAAATGCCAGCAGTTCCACATGAATTGTTTCAGAATCTATTTCAAACCCCTCAAGTGAGAAGGCAGTAAGTAACTGCATCGCCTACATAATGTAATTTAATTCTGTGTAATCACATTCACTGACGACCTTAAGGCAGCCGTCTCTCATTTTATAAAACAAAGATGAAATAACGTGATGTTTTACATTACGAAGAATTTTAGAGAATTCTGTTATAAAGCACTCTGAATTTTAATGATTCAGAAGAAGTCAGCCATGGACAGACTTATAACATTAATACTGACATTAATTATTTTCAGTGAGATTCTGTCTCCCCTGAGTTACAGCTTACTAAATGTACCTTAAATATATGGGCTTGGGATAGCTCAGTCTGTACAGCAATAGGATACGGGGTCAGTAAACACATTTCAGCGTATCGGATCGTGCTATGAAAACGGTGACGTCATCAACAACAGAGACGGTATTTTCCGAAGGGTCTGTGCAGAGTGCTAATAAGAGAAGTGAATGCAGAAGCAAGTTCAGTTCAGTGCAGTTACGAGTCAGTCGTAAGCTGGAGGAGTCAGTCCAGGAATTTTAGTTCCAGGGTTCCAGAGTGATTGAAGACGAAATAGCAAGAACACTTCATAGTGTTTTGAAGTACTAGGTCGTGTGTTCAGATCCGTTACCAGGACACGACTAGTGAAGAGGGGGAATCCTAGTAGCTCTGTCTTCGTGCCATGGTGCTTAGACAGGGGGAGGGGGGGGCTACTTTTGAAGTGCATTCCTATGACTGTGGTTTGAATGAGTAACACTATGGATCAACGCTCTTGTTAATTTGAACTGCGGTTGTAATATCTTCTGTGAAAACAGTAGAAGATGCCTCGGGGCTCCGACAATAAAACATGGAAGAAAGAGTTGGATTTTAGATTTTCAGAGCGGTGATTATAAGAAACATGATGCGCTAGGTAGTAAAGCCGTGCAGTTCGACAGAAGTTTACCGACGTTTCGGAGGAAAGTATCGTCTCAAATTTTAAGGTTAGGGAGAAAGCTAAGCAAGAATGCAGAGCTCTGTTTGCCGGCTTGTTGCTGGTTTCTTACTTGGCTTACTTTTCGATACTGACGATTTAAGCGATACGTTTCTCCGAAACGTCAGTGGATTTCAACAGAACTTCACGGCTTTTCAACCCAGCAGATAGTTTATTCATGGAAGGTACCGTTGTTAACTGAGCCAGGTCTTAATCCTTGTTGATGGCAATAAAATGAAATAGTACGACCGCAGTGAATAACATGCATGTTCTGTGTACTCACTGTCAGCATTTCTGGGTAATCAGTGCCAATCGGATTTACCTGTATTTTGCAGTCTGGAAAGGTTCACTTCGGCTACATCTATGGGATCGGAGTGATGGGCTGTCTGGGCATCTACGCTCTGCTGAGTTTAATGGCGGTGTCGGCTGTCACTCTGGGGACCGTGGTATCTGTGCTGGGCTACTGTCTGCTGCCAATGGTCATCCTCTCGGGCATCAACGTTGTGTTGTCTCTCCAGTAAGTAGCGTTTGTCGTTTGTATTTCCGTTAGTTTCGTTTGTAACGTAGCAAAATGTTAAGACTTATCGTCGACAGAATACTACAATGCGGGTAAGGATTCATAGCTTCTGATTATCTATGTTCTGCGCAGGTCAGGAGGCCTAATCCATGTGAGGAAAAAAAAACATTATTTGATACCTTCCAATATAGTTCAATTATCTTTTGCGGAACATTGTTTCAAAGGGAGGAAACCTTTATGTGTTTTGAAAAACATATCCGAAAACTGAAGAAGTATTAAATCAGATCGATACTTGAGCCGGGATAGCGCAGTCGGTATAGCGACTGGCTTGCAGGCTGGACGACCGAGAGGTCGATGTTCGAGTCCCGGTAGGATAAAAAATATTCTCTTCTCCACGTTGTCCAGACCGGTCATGGGGCTCACCCAACTTCCTCTCGAATGGGTACTGGGGAATCTTTCCCGGGGGGAAAGCGGGCAGGGCGTGAAGCTGACCACTCACTTCCAACTAGTGCCGAGGTCGAGAAAATATAGGTCTATACATCCACTCCCCCATACGCTTTCATGGCATAATGCTTAATTAGTTAAGCACAGGGCATACTTTAACTTACACTTTTGATATANTACAGATTACTGACAGATTACTGATGAATGAATGAATGAATATATATATAAACTGAATTTGGAACCTGTCGCAGTGTGGACTGAAGGAACATTTAATTCTAGATTTGAAGAGCACGCAAGATGTATCGCATAAAGCGACAATTGGCACACGTACACTATATAGAAACAAATTTTGAAAGGATACCAGAGATGGCAGGGCAGTACCAAGATGGCGCCTATGGAGATTCGGTGTTCATATCTCTTATGGATTTAATTTTCTCCAGTTATGTAGATGTGAGGTACATGGAAGTGTCTCATCATTATTGATTTGTTATTACCGGTGTTCGATTCTCGGTTTCTGCTACCAGAATACCAGATAATTAGTTAATTCAAATGTCGGATGCATACGATAGCTGAAGACCAAAAATTGAATATCTATGTCAATCATGTAATAATCATAACTTCAGTTAATATATTAATTTATTAACCACTTTCTTTTAGATCCTTTCCAATTATTCACAGATTATCCATTCGACTCTACCTGTTACTAAGTATGTGATGACGCGTCATTAAGTGGGATGAAGTCAACAATCATCTTCATTCTGATACGTCATTCAGTTGGATTTTGACGTGTAATTTTAGCATTCATAAAATACGTTTATTTGAACTTAATTTACTGTAGTGATATTTTTATGTATGTTAACTTTAGTTCTTCTGTCTAAGACTAATTTTTATAACATAAATTCCACATCTTCCGCCATTGTCATGAGAATAAACTGTCGGTGATGTTATATTATGAGTTTAGTTTATGTGTGTAGCGTTAATTTTGCTGATCTGTGTGTTACAGGGGCCTCACGGGGTTCGTGTTGACTGGTCTGGCTATTGCCTGGTGCAGCCTGTCAGCTTCCAAGCTGTTCGTTACAGCCCTGTTCATGGATCACCAGCAGCCACTGGTGGCCTATCCATGCGCCCTGCTCTACGGCGTCTTCGCCCTTATCACCATTTTCTAGATATTCCATGGCGTTGGTGGTGATATTTAGTAAAGGCACATATTTACCTTATCAAAGATCGCTTTCAGCTTGACAGTTTTTCATATTGAAGTTCTTAGTTTCCATTTTTAAAGGAATATAGCAGGTTTAAATCACATAAGAAAATATATTTGTTAAGTTATTAATTAACAACTTAGAGGACCAGGACTTGCACCCCGTTTTGGCTTGTACCACTGATCTTACTAACCCGGATTACCATACCAAGATATATCTAGCCAGTCAAGGTTAAATATACTTACGAACCGAGGCGCACTGGTATATATTTGGACCAAACCAGAAGAGGCTAAATTTATATTTCGGTGAAGAAAGGAAGAAACTGGAGAGAAACTGCGGCGCTTGTCTTTATGGAACTCCATTTATAATAATCTCCACTTAGAATAATAATAAAAAAACAAAAACACGAATTAATTTGCAAGGAACTTGGTTTACTAAATCTCCGTTGTAAACACTGATAATACCGCAGCCTGCTACTTATGCAACATTCAGTGAAATTGCATATTTAGTAACTGATTTTAAGCAGGAGTTAATTATTTCAATACTGTAATCTTCTTAAATAAAATACTTAGCAATTTAGTTAATATACAGTATTTATGAAAATATATCGCTGCCGAATGTCAGCAAAAGGTGCTGGTAAACATGTTTTGTTGGCTAAGGGAATAAATATTGTTACTTAGTGTGATACAGTACTTAGTATGTACACCATTAAAAGCATATGTATTATTATTGATTATCAATAAAGCAATTATAGTTGAATTATTTAATAAATATACATTTCGTAGCCCTGAATGCTACAGAAAACCATAGTTGTTCGGAGAACTTAAATGTTGAAAGCAATGTCTTCTGTAATGTTTGACAGCATTGTCTGGTAGGCGTGTACTGATGTTTCGAAGGAATGTACTGCCTCCTTTTTCAGGATAAAATAGTAAAGAAGTCAAGGAAGAAGCAAATATTCCGATTTTTATTTAATTTTTCCACTTACCTTCGACCTTATGGGTGGACGCAGTTCATTTCTCCGAATTGTGGGCAGATTTCATAGTCACCGCCCCGAGGGGTCGGAGTGTGAGTCCCAGTAGGGTAAAGAATTTTCCCTTCTACACGTCGTCCATACCGGTTCTGGGGCCCACCCAACCTCCTATCCAGTTATAAATTACTTTCTGAAACTATGAAACCTTCGTAGACGTCTGGCAGGTGTCCCTGAACAGGAGATGGGCGCATAGCAAGGCTTATACATACACAGGGCAACACATGTATAAACGGTAGTACAGGAATATGAGGCCACGTCGTAACTCAAGCGGTTAGTCGCAGGCTTCCCACCGCGGCGGCCCGGGTTCGATCCCGGGTCTGGTCAAGTGGGATTTGTGGTGGACAAAGTGGCGCTGGGACGGGTTTTCTCCGAGTACTTCGGTTTCCTCTGCCAAACTTCATTCCATCAAATTCTCCATCATCATAATCACCCGTGGCAGGCTTCAATAGGCCAACCAATGGCCGCCGTGCCTAGTGGACCCAGTCGGACTCCACACTCCACTAAGCGAATTTTCTTTGGTACAGAATTATCCATGTTAAAAGTGGGTTTCGAACCAATGACATTATGCGCCTTACATCGCACGACCTTTATAATAGACTGATTTATATTAGTTAAAGAGATTAAATATGCGCATAGACGGACGGCCACGCCCTCAAATATGTGTATTTATATAATGCAAAAAGCGCGTGCCAACCAAGCCACTTCGCCATATCCTGTTCCCTAAAATTCCTTTTTATAATCGAAATATTCTCCTTCACATATATTTCTGGTCCGTTTCATAATGAAATGACTGTTCGCAACCGTTAATATATAGTGCCTCCTTTTACCTTGCTGTATAGTGTGGCACGCATGTAATTGCCAGCGTGTTTTGTTAGTGAGGGTGCATGTGTTGGTAACACTGAACGTGAGCAAGAAGATAGTAACGCGTATGTCAGCAGATTTCTTGCCATGTGGCTGTTTGTGTGTGGTGAAGTTTGTTGTTATAAGTTGCAGTGTTCTTTGTGCGTCGTATTGATACTAATGTATGAACATAGTAAGGGTTCAGTAATTTTGTAAAATCAAGTGTTTGTATGGAAGTTACTCTCGTGTAAGCTAAATCGCAACGAAGTTTAGGATTGCTTTGAAGATAACTTCTTACGAGCTATGTAGTGGATATGCCAACAGGGAGCAGGTATCACACCACTCGCAGAAACACGGTAAGTCATATTATTAAATACAGCAACTTAATACTAATTTTGACCTCCTGAAGGCTTAAATGTAACACTGCAATGCGCATGATCTGAGGGTGCGTGTGTTAATGCATGTGTCCTGAAACTTGGAGTCTCAGTCAAAGTGGTAAGGCACGTTTGAACTGGCGAAAACAGCACAAGGTCACCTACACGTGGTACTAGCTTGATCAGCAGTGTCGCCTTCAATACCAGCCATCATAGTCACTCCCTCACTCAGTCACTCAGAACCTTCTTGAGAAGCCGTCAGTTGTGCAGCTAGTCAGGAACTTCTCAGCATTTTATGGAACCCGAAGGTTCATTACCGTATTCAGAAGAGCCCTCCACTGGTCCATATCATGAGCCAGATCAATCCAATCCATCCTATCTCTTTAGATTCATCCAAATATTGTCCATCCATCTACGCCTTGGTCTTCTCAGTGGTTACTTTCCTTCTGGCTTTCCCACCAATATCTTGTATGCAGTCCTCTTCTCCCCCATTCGCGCTACATGCCTTGCCTATCTCATCCTCCTTCCCTTGATCATTCTAATTATACATGGAGAAGAGTACAAGTTATGAAGCTCCTCATTATGAAGTTTTCTCCAACCTCCTGTCACTTCATCCCTCTTCGGTCCAAATATTTTCCTCAACACCCTGTTCTCTTACACCCTCAGCCTAGGCTCCTCCCTTAATGCCGGAGACCAAGTTTCACACCCATACAGAGCCACAGGCAAAATTATTGTTTTGTGTATTCTAATTTTTAATGTTTTTGGACAGCAGACGAGAAGACGAAAGTTTCTGGACTGAATTGTAGCAAGCTTTACCCGAGTTCAATCTCCTCTTAGTTTCCTTCTGAATCAGGTTTTGATTTGTTATCGTCGTTCCAAAATATCTGAACTGTGCCAAATTTTCAAAACATCTGTTACCTATCTTTATGTCATGATTTTGTCCTGCATTTTGGTGGCGAGACAGCAACATATGCATAGTGTTCTATGTGTTTACTTCTAGACCAACCTCCTACTAGCGTCAGTTCAAGTTTTGGTGTTTTCCTTTATGTTATCCAGTATGTCTTCTCCCAATAGTTTCAAGTCACCAGCAGCTGATGTGTGCCATTGAATTTCAGTCCCACCTGGTTTCCCTGGACCTTTCTAGTGACATATTCCGAAACAAATTTGAAAAGCAATGGCCCTAAAACATCTATTTGTTTTAGACCATTCTGGATAGGAAAATATGAGGCAAATGTTGATCTATACGGACTTGAATATACGTTTCATTTAAACACATTTTAATCAACCTAACTAGTTTCATGGGTACCCGAAACTCTATCAGAATATTTTACAATACTTACCTCTTAATTGAATCATAGGTTTTCTTGAAATCCACGAATAGCTGATGTACTGTCTCATTGTACTCCCATTTTTTCTCCAGTATCTGACGAATAAAAAGATCTGATCAGTAGTTGATCTTTTACGACTAAACCCCCGCAGATGATCCCCAATAATTTCATCTAAGTACGGGCTTAACCTTGAGAGAAGAATATTTGATAAAATGTTGTATGAAGTTGATATCAGTGATATCCCCCGATAGTTAACTACAGTCAATTTCATCACTCTTCATGTGAACTGGTACAATAATAGACTCCTTCCACCGAATTTTTCCTTATTCCAAATAGGATTAATTAGCTTATTCATCTTAGAACTTAATATTTAACCTCCTGCTTGAATGAGTTCTGCCGGAATTTGATTACTGCCTAGCGATTTATACCTTTTCAATTTTGCAAAAACAGTTTAAAACTCAGAAGGTCTAGGATCAGGTACTAACGGCTCAGCTGTGTGTATTTCTATCTGCCTAACATCACTGACCCTATGTACAGTCAATAACTGAGAGAAGTCATAGTAGTGAAACGAGGTCAACAGTTGGAGTAAGCATATACCAATCATGCGAAAATGAAATATATAATGAAATTAGGCCAAATCTTTCAAGTTTACAGTTTCCCTTTTGCTTAATGGAGCAGTACGCTGTCAAGACCTGTGGTATAATGCAAGTAATGTTGACACAATGTAAACAGAGCTATGTGTTTACATTACCCTGAATATCTAAGTAATTACTTGTTCGTGATTTGATAACATACACAGAATAATAATTCCTATACATTCACATGTCCCTCACGACTTTTAGTGAACGCGGAGATAGATTTGAGATCTAAAACTCAGTATAAATGCAAAGAAAGGAAGTTAGTTCCAAAACAGTTGGAAAATCATTGAAAAATACTGAAATTATTTTTACTGGTGGGGCAGTTCTCTTTGCTGTTTCAGCATCAAATGTGTCTTCAGAAATGTTGTTGTTTATATTTCCTTCCCGGTGTTTTATATTGTATGCTAGTTGTTCTTGTTCTCGAATATTATCCAGTTATTTCAGTATGCTTACCAATATCCATTTGTCAGTGTTTCCTATTGTTTAAATTGTTTCTTTCATTTTCCACTTGATTTCACATGCTACCCAGCCTTCTCCCCCACAATATAACATATTCTCTTGCTACCTCCTATCCTTGCTTCATAAAACTCTCGCTGCTGTTCAAGGTTTATTGTTCCAACCGAGTCACAGGAGGATTTGTTTTACAAATGTACTTCTAATCGAATTTATCCTCAGAAGAACTGCGTTCGAATATTTCAGTCACCATTAAATTATTAATAAGCCTCGGGAGCCATTTGGGCGTTCAGAAAAAAAAACTATTATATTGTGTCATGTCCGCTGAAAGCCGAAGTAGATAATCAGAAAAGACGTCCGTTACTAGGCTACGGCACAATATATGCTGTTTCTGTTCCTGGGGGATATAAATACAGAGACCAGGCCCTCTAAGTTGGTGGAGTCTCGAATCTGAGACAGTAAAATATGGTCATGAGTCTCTCAGGACTCAGACCCGAGGGCCAACAGCAGTTGTGTATGACAGACACATCCTCTCGTCAGAGAGGGCACCCAACATCAAAAACCCGCAGCTGTCTGGCAAATAAAATCTAGTCTTTGGCCCCAGATCGGTGCTTGACGCCGACACAGACTGTCCGACTGACCGTCGATCGTAACAAAGCTTTGACTTTACTTTGAATTAGTGAGACGGTTATAGTTGCTTGTAGTTACGATCTGTAAGAGTCAAATCCAGTTAACAATCCAAACCCAGCTTATAGTCAATCATGTGAATATGTAATTTTTCGTAAACTAATTTTCGGAAACCCAACATCATTTCCGCTAGTGTCAGCCTTACATAAGCTGTTCGTATGAACTCCATGTTAGCGTTATTGATGGCAGGAAATTAAGACCTGGGAGGGTGAGTTTTCTGCAGCCAGCAAGTTATCAACAAATGCCTTGAAAATCCGTCATTTACTTTAAGCACATTACTGATACAGGCGCACAAATAGGACGATACTGTTAACATACCTCTCCTTGTAAAGCGAAGAAAATATGTTGGTAGCGGTTACTGTGTGCCATGGAATTTAAATATTTTCTTCTCAGTTTTAAAACAGTGAAGACTCTCCTTTGGCAAGTATCAGTTTCGGGGCTGTTGGTGGGAACCATCCAGTGTTTCCCCCTTAAGAACACTATAATGACATTAAACCATAATTACAACTATATTCACGCAAATAATTAAAAATGTTGCCCAAAGCATTTACTGTTTGCAGTTACCAAGACCAACGATTTTAAAAATAAAGTACTATTTCCGTGTATCAAGTTATTTTTTTGTTTTCTTCCGGAACATGATGGCCAGTACTCCAGTGCAGATCGACTGACATTTTGATTGACTTTCACCGGACAACGCGGCGTTCTGTCTCAGAGGTTGGAACTTTTCGTAGTCACCGTTGTGAGAAGCTGAGTATTAACGTAGTATATGTCGTTAACTGACCCAGTAGAGAGAACATTTCAGAATAACAAAGAATATTGCATGATGTTAAACTTCATAACTTGTACTCGTCACAGAATATTGTCACGTCATTGAAGGATTATAGACGGGGTTTGGAATGGTAATTGGATTTACTGAGCATTTACAGAAAGTAACTGTAAGTAACTGTAGAGCTGTCTTTAATTCACACAGTCCACAGTTCACTGTAGCACGCATAAGGACATCTCAGTCTGCCGTCTTTTCACCGTGCTGCATGGTAATCGCTTTCAACGCATTAGATCCCTTAGCTTCCGTGTTCAGCGGCTTCTGTCCTCACTGGCTGACGCATGTCTCATAACTAAACTCGGCTTTGCTGCGCAACGACTCACAAAAATAAGGGTTCCTCCGTCTCCCACTCCTCCACAAGGGGTTACTCTCTGCCCACTCCTTCACCAGAGGCGTCTCTTTGCGTCGACCTCCGATGGGTCTGTCTCCCAACTGCTAACTGCAGACTCACTACTCTCGACTCGGACTCTTAAATTGACTGGCTTCACAGTCAAAGTCACATTCCGGCTGACGGTTAGTCAGTCAGTAAGTCTTGGTGTCGAACCCCATCTGGGGCTCATGACCAGATATTCCTTACTATTTGATAGTTACGGTCTTGTTTTAGTGGGGCGCCCTCTCTAACGAGAGGACGGGTCTGTCTTTTGTATATGTTCCTGGTCCTTGAAAGCGCAGTCTTTCTCGGGTCCGAGTCCCTTGGAACTCGGTACCATATTTTACAGTCTCAGACTTGAGACTTCCCTTTTCGTCGCCTCCTACGACTCGCAGGGTCACGGTGGAAGTATTCGACCCCACTTCCACACGGGTAGGCTCACTGACTGGTTTGTTTCGTTGGTCCTCATGATATAGCCTCGGAACGGACTCAACAGAAAACACGGCTTTCCACAAATCCTCTATTGTTTCATGACTGCACTATCGACGTGGACCCAGAGATAGCACTGTTCATAGCGGTACTTCCTGTGGTTACGTTGCGTTAAGAATTCCATTTTGTGTCACGGTTTATTGTGCCACAACCTAGTAACGGACGTCTCTTCTGGTTAAATTGTTCCGGCTATCGGCGGACATGAAACAAATTAGGTTGCTATAGAGGAGGGTGAGATAGGGTGCATATATAGCATGCAGATGGTGAATGGGAAATGTATACAAAATATTAATTTGAAATCTCAACTGAAGAGGCTGCTTGGTTAATAGTTGCGACATTTACGTCATAAAACAGACTCAAAGTAATACAGCGAGATTGTCTTAGAATTGATTCGTGAGGCTGTTCGATACCAGTGTCTTCAGAAGGATTTAGCTCACTGGAATGTAGTTACAGATATACATAGGCCTACCCTGCTACATACTAATTGCGTTACTCACAGTATTAGACATGGCATATGTGCGTTAGAAAATTAATTTATGTATATAATGCATTTATATTATATTGTAGCATGTAGACCCGTTGCTGGGCAACGACCGCGAGATAAGCAAATGTACAAAAGCAGTTGCTGAGTAACGACTTTGCAAAAAGACATGTTCCCACGAAAACGATTGAACTGCAACAGTGAGGAGCGGTGTTTTCTACGTGGTCCGTGCCAAGGGGTTATAAACGGGACAAAGTTAGAATTTAGCCAACGAAAGCTACTATAAATAGGGCATAATCTGCTGTACTGAGCCTGGACTGACAGAAGCCCTGTATATATTGTATATATATTTTTACATGTTTAATATGTAAAATATAAATATCTTATACATTATGACAAATGACTTACTACTGCAGACAGTGACTCTGACAAAAGACAGACCCATCCTCTCGTTAGAGAGGGCACTCCACAAAAACAAAACCTAAAACCTTAACTGTCAAACAGTAATAAATATTTGGTCATGAGCCCTAGATGAAGTTCGACACCAAGACCGACTGACAGACTGACTTGAATTAAGACAGTTGGGGGATATCCGCCAGTCGCTAAGGACATACGCAGAGGCCATTGTTAGGATCCTTTGCCAGGAAACCACTAGTGAAGACATAGAAGACTTTATGTATTCTTCAGTTACAGTGATGTTCAGAGTGTGTAAACTAGTGAGGCAGTTATACGTAATTACTTGTATTTACCAGCTGTATAAGTGTTCAATATATATAGAATCACCAATCCAAACCCCATCTATGGTCACACTCAAATCACGTGACTACTGGTTTAAGAAGTGATATGGCAGTAGGAGTGGAGCAACGAGGCATGCAGACCCGTTGCTGGACAACGATCGCAAGAGAAGCAAATATACAGCAGCTGTTACTGAGTAACTGCTTTGCAAACAAACATGTTCCCTTTGTAACAGTTGAACTACAACAATTATGTGCCGTGTTCTTTTTTTGTGAGGTCCGTGCCGAGGCTATATAACTAGAACCATCTTCCGTTAGAAAAGCATCTTGATACAGCAGTTAGAAGAGTAGGAAGTTGGTGTGATACGGCCGCCAGCCTGCTAGGACGTGAGCCCGGGAGCAGGAGGTCGTCCACTGGTGAAGACACAACAGACCGAGAGGACTTAATGCACTTTGCAGTTCACTACATGGCGTACTAAGTCCTTTTGTTGTAAAAGGAGCAATAATAGCACGAGTTAATTTCCGTTGATGTCGTGGTATCTTATTAGCCTACTTACCTAAGTAGACGTATGTTTGCCTTGGTGAATGAGGAAAGGCGAAGATGTAGTAGCGAGTTCCCACGCTAGGCCGAAACATTGTGTGTTATGTCATATACAGTAGAACTTGGTTATAACGTCATCAAAGGGACCTAAAAATAGTGTCGTTATAAACGAATGTCGTTGTAACCGAAATGGGCACTTCCACAGTAGCCTTATGTTAGTCACGTAAAAATCTACCAAAAACCGAGTTAAAATGTTGCATTTTTTAGTGAAATACATAGTTAAGTACAGACTAACGTAACATTAATGTGGAATTGCCCAAATGTGTAATATCAAAGACATATTACAGCGCTTTTCACTGACAATACACACCGCACTAATACTGTACATTATTGTATATTGTATATTAAAGGTAGGCCTACTCACCAAATTACAGTAGATTACATCAATTGTTGTGCCTTACTGTACCTAGATACGAGTACAGTAATCAGTTATCTTCATCTGTTTCCTGTTACTTGCCCAATACACACTTTCAAAATTACGTTCAATGTCCATATCAGAGAAATTCGGGAATGAAAATGACGTTACATACGAGGTTGATGCATTTGTGCATGTCGTACTAAGCAAGGTATAAAAACAGTTGCTTTATGAGGAATTAGTTCGTACCATTGAATATTTGACGCAATAGACAAGGTGTCGCAGAAACCGATGTTGCTATAACCAAGTTTTACTGTAGTCCCAGATTCCGTCGAGAAGGAAATGTGATTTATAGCAAATGCAAGCAGCGTTTTTAGCTGTGTCTGATAAGGAAGTTTGCAGTTTTAAAGCAACACTTGCATTCAGAATTTCACGGAGTACGCTGGATCGCTGCGTCAAGAACTTAGACAAATTACCTTCAACGTAGCCCAGACTACGATTGGCAGGAATCCAATTCTCCCACCTACGAGAGAAGCAGATCTCTCAGAATACTGCCTTATTGTGGAAGAGCGATTCTTCTGCTTCTCTCATGACAAAGTTCGTTCTCTTGGCGTAACAACTGTCTGTAAGGAACTCAAAAGAAAATCACTTCACAGAACACAGTGAACAAGCCGGGGAAAAGCGAATGAGGAACTTCCTGAGAAGACACTCGCAGCTCGCTGTTAGCATCCAATCAGATCTATGGTCCTCAGGAGGAAACAGTTTTACACCAGAGTCAGTTTCATGGTTTTTCTATGTTTTTGAATCAGCAGTTCACCATATCGACCATTTTCGATCCATATTGTACAGATTTGATCAAAGTAAATTCTGGTTTCTAAACGAAAGGATGAAATTGCAGTACACCAGGCAGCTGAATATGGAGCTCTAGTCTCTACTGTGCTTCTTCGTTAGTGACATTCAGGAGGCTGAACATGAAGGCACACTTCCTGTATACATAAAGCTTGCAACCCAACTGCCTGGATCAGATGGGTATGTTGTCATGAAGGCTTCGTTACTTATCTCCAATGTTAAGCCTACAAAAGGCGATCTTGTGCGTCTTGTCTCAGATGGCCTCTGTTCACAAATCAGAAATATTGTTGCCATAAACACTTCTTGAGAGAATCATGTGGTCATTGTTTGCCCACCGCCAAACACCTGAAGTGGTAACCATTCGACGTATCCTATATATCTTTCAAGACTGGGAACTTGAACAGTGGGCTTGAAGCAATCGTGGGTTTGTTGTCACCGTCTGCCGGATATGTTAACTCCTAGGCAGAGCTTATATGAAAGCAACTACGAACGAAGTTGCTGACGTAAAGCTGGACTCTTCTTCCGCAGCTCAGCAACTGTTCTTGACAACCTAAGACACAACTGTGACAACTGTCCGTATCACAGAAGCAAGGAGCTCAAACAAGGAACATCGGGGGGTAACTTCTTATAGGAAACACAGGTATCATCTGGGAGGCTGCCATCAACTTGTTGCCCACCATGAAGATTAAGATATCTGCAAGGAAAACTGGCAGTAGGATTGCTCAGTTCAAATCCCGACCGGGACACCTCATCTGATTCCCACAGTCCCTCCAGAAGAATTTTGGGTCTCTACCCCTTTTAGGACACGCTCCTTCCTTCACAATACTTTTAAATTTAATATTCGCAAGCAATCCTACCATTCGATGCTATAAAATCTAAGATACCGACAATGTCGTAAAAGAAGCGACAAAGAATATAACTATAGTAATCCAATAAATGTTAGAGGACTTGGAAACAACAAGAAGTATAATTATTCATAGATAATTAATAAGAATAAATTTATATAATTTAGGAACTGGTGTAATCACATATGAGACTTGCGGTTTCGTGTTGGTTGAGGCACTGTGCTACAAGCCAGAAGGTCGCAGGTTCGATTCCCAATTGAAATTATCGGATTTTTCAATTGACCTAATTTTTTCCAACACCATGCCCCTGAGGTTGACTTAGTCTCTTAACAGAAATGAGTACTAGTAATATTTTTTGGGGGGTAAAGTTGGCCGGCGCCGGTCACGGTAGCCGAGCGGTCTAAGGCATGTACTGTCTTCGCTCGCTTGGAAACCGGGATCGTGGGTTGGAATCCCACTCAGGGCATGGATGTTTAGTTTGTGTAGGTGCGATTTCTGTGCTTGTGTACAGGTAGAGGCCTTGCGACGAGCTGATCACCCGCCCAAGGAGTCCTACCGTATGTCCAAGATCTAGAAGTGAATGGAGAAGTTCATGGAGGTAGGCCTAGGCCCACTGGGGCTGTAGTGCCAAGGGGGGGAAGAAAGGTGGCCGGCGCGTAAGGCTGACAACCTCACCTCTATCTTAGAGAAGATTGTCTAGAAAATGTGGGAGCCTCAACGTCTTAAAGACCTATGGGCCTCAACGGCCTGTTAGAAGGACGCTTTGCCTTTTATATGTAATCTATGCTTCTTTAAACCAGGATCTTCATGATTTATTCACCATGGCAATTCCAGACTGAAGGCGGACTGTTGAATGATCGTCATACAGAGATACCCCGAAATGCAGGCTCTTAAATGCTGTATCAGTAAGATGGTCAGCATGTGTTATTGCTGTCACATGACTTGTTGGTATTGTAGTCACCTTGTGACACTGCTCTCAGATGAGGTGTCAGTAGCATGATCGCTATTCTATATAGGGAATTTGGTAGGCGTCTGTTTTGGAACCCCCGGTATATTTCACCGCGTACAGGGGAGATAATAAAACGAAAAGTAGCTCAATCTTTCTGCTAAACGGCTCGTCCCATCTCACATTGAAGACCCAGACCTGTGTGTTGTTAGCTTGCCCGATATTCCGAGTTATGGGGTACTCATCCCGTAAGACATTTAAAATGCAATTTTCTCCAAACAATTTTACTAGAATAATACATCTGGAGAATGAAATGTTTTTCTGAAACACGAAGGGAGAGGAATGTGAAGAATAAAAATGAAATGAGATAGGACGGAAGGGGAAACTGTTTATCTGAAGCGAAGAGTCTTCACTGTCTTCGAAGAGTTGGGTATAGACTTGACTGAACTGGAAGCCCGCGGTATCTGTAAACGTTTGCTAAATTTTTACTTCTTGTTCGGTTGTGGCTTATTTACAATGCCGTCACTATCTCAGACTATTCAGCTAAAATAGTAGTGTCACTGATGCATTTGAAAGGACGTGAAAGGAACCGGCCGTGGTTTATTTCAAAGTACGGTTTCTGCATTCTTCTGGAAGGACTGTAGAAATCCAAGAAAATTATTTGGATAATTGGAGTACATCCAGGAACCGAATCGATCATCGCTTCAATAGAAGTCATAAGAGCCACTGCTTCAGACCTCTTGCACGTTAGGAAATGTACTTACACGAGGATACATCACCCAGCAGATTCGCATAGTTATAATTCTCGGAACTAGCATTCAGTTTGCGCTCGTTCGAATTTCAGCCGGGACATCGCCAATCCTGACTGATTACTTTCGTGGTTTTAATCAGTCCTTTGATGTAAATTCTGGGATGGTACCTAGATTGGACAACTACCGTGTGTTTCTAAATACTTTCCGATTCGTTATGAACTAACTGCCGTACCATTGGAAGTCTCAAAATCTGAGGTAGACATCATCGTAAACAATTCAGAAGAAAAATGAAAGACTATGAAAGGAAGAGAAGGGATGCCTTTGTTTTGTTCAGTTCCGAAACCTTACGGTGTTTCGATATACGAGACTGAGGACTGAGTAAGGAAACTCTTCACCGGTAAAACTTGCCCTATTCTCAATTGTACGTGTATTATTATTATTATTGGAGGGAGTGGGTTTCCCCATGCTCCGCGACTAATAGTCTATCGTATGTCCCCCTTTGATATTCTACCAGTCGCCATACCCTGCCGGTACTGGTGCTCGCTATCATCCCCGTTCAGCCAGCGAAGCTGGCAGTGGTTCCCGATATTTCCCCATCTACCGGAGGCATTAGAAACTACATTAGAAGAGCTACGTGTATCTCGCGCGTGCTGATAAACTTTATTTTAGCGCCGCAGTACTGACATGCCTCGATATATTTTGCAGTCAAGCACACGATATAACACGTAACCCTGATATCAAGTAAGTTATACAGAATAGTACGTTTATATTTATCCGAATCCCATGAGCAGGACCAAAAGCGGAAACAAACATCTTCACGTTGTTTATGTAAAGAGCAGAAAATGAAGGAGCTTCACACAGATACGTCGAGTGGACGTTGTGTGGTCAGTCGCCGGCTTTTCAACGCGGCGACGTGGTTCAGTCCCTTGTCATATGTGGGATTTATGGTGTACAAAGTGGCATTGGGGCGGGTTTTCTCGTAGTACTTATGCTTCATAACAAATTTTTATTATCCTAGCTGGCCCATAATTGTTACTCATCATATAACTGACATTGTAGTGTAACGATAATGCAGCTTGGCTAAAAAATAAGGATAGAATTATGTGGAATTTTCAAACAATTGCGATTTAATCATTTCCTTTCAGAGATCTTTAATGATTACAGACAGCTGCTCTTGGAGTCCCATCAAATTCATATGAAAGCTTATCTCTCTATAGTACATACATGTAAAGAAAGGTAAAGGTATCCCTGTAACCGGCCGTGGAGGCCCATAGGGTAGTGAGAAGTTGAGGCTCTCCCATTTTCTAGAGTGTCTGCTCACAGATGGCGGTGATGTTATCAGCCTTACGCGCCGGCCGCCCATTATCCCCAGGAAGATTCCTTGTATTCATTTCTGTTAGAGGCTGAGTCTACCCCACGGGTATAATGAGGCTGGAAGTATTAGTGCAAATGAAAAATATGGTGACCTAATCGGGAAACGATCTTCCGGGTTGTAGCATAGTGCTTCAACCAAATACGCTACCGCGTGCTCCGCTGTAGTACAATATGTGAACAATATTTTTGGACCAGAAGAAGAAGCCACAAGACAAAATGCTGACTATCGTTACTCGGTCGGTATAGTTCGCTTGAGGACTAAAAGCAACGGAGTTTAGTTTGTGCTGAAGAAAGAAGTATATATAAGGTATCAGCAAAGGTATTTATACTCTGTCTTAAAGGAACATAGTCTTTTGTAAATCGGAAATTCTTTGCCATGTTCACAAGTGCCTAGACTGGACCCTGTAGGACACCAGGTGAATCCACACAACACAAATGAAATCTGTGTCTTCAGCTTTCGGAACAAGGACGCGTCCAGTGTTGAGGTTTTCCCAGTTTCATCAAACATTCCAGTTGCTGCCTTGAGGTTAAATGGCTTTGAGAAAGGTCACAGCACTCTTGTATGTAGCTTCTGCAAAGTTAAAGTCATAGAAAGTTGCAGCGGGTGATAAGTCAGTTTGTCCTGGTGTCGAGTCCCATCTGAGGCCCATGACCACAGTTTTGTCTCTGTCAAGAAAGTTACAGTTTTATGTTTGTTGGGCGTCCTGTCTGATGGGAGGAAGCCTGCGTCCTTATAACGCTCGTATCGGGCAGCGTGACTGGATAAAGAAAAGAGCAGGATGACACAGGATATAGGAAGTAACATTGTGAATAGTGAAAAGAAGTGATGACAAATTTTTCAGCGACCACGTGGTTGATGAAAGGAGATGAAATGTGTTCTGGCACCCAGATCGTCCTGAAAAGAGGTAGTGGATAATTTCCAGAAACTCCGTGTTTAGGAGAGGAGGTGATCGAAACATTTTTCGCTCTTTTCTTTCCTCATTTTCTTCTTCTCCCCACGTCGACAGAAAAAGAAATTCAGTGAATGCTGGATGAAGATGGTTGAATTGTGCGTTTGAGGGAAAGAAGTGAAGCTGAACATTTCTCAGTCGTTTTCTGTTTTCACAGTTAAATTTATTGGAGAATGTTATTATTTCTTGACGTAAACTTGGTGTAATAGAAACGTTTTTTTATATATTTTTTAATTTCTTTGCTTTCTCTGTTCCTCACTCATCGCGTCCTCCTTGAATTTTTCATTGTAATGTTATTTGAGTAAGACTAAAATTTGTGAAGCTTTCAGCGGAAGTTGCTTTGTCTAATTTATATGAAGCACTTAACGTATTCGTATCTCATTGCCTTACTGAAATAACTTCGCGCTATTCCTGTTTAGCTTAATTTCTTTGTTTAAAATCGAAGATGACACATGCCGAGTTATAAAATTTGTATATATAGAGCTCTCAGAATTTGTTTCGAGGTTCACAGACAGTAGTCTTGTAGAATGTGACCCCGAGTATACTGGTAGACAGTATAACCGTCCCTCCACTGATGATCGCTAGCTGGTTTTGCAAAGTGTTTTGGGGCTACTTGAGATAACTAGGGCCCCCCGTGTTGCGACGATCCTCACCCCTCCACTGCTGCTACCTCCAGCTCTCTTCTCTTAGCACTCCGACCGCCTTCCGCAAGCTCTCTGTGGAACGGGTAGGTTAACTTGGGAGGCAGGGAGTGAAATTTGGGCGCCAGTAAGCGTAGGTCAGTAGCTTAGAGCTGAAGGATAACCGGGCAGGTGAGTCTTTGAGTCCGTCCGGCTTTCTCAGGGAGAGATGGACTCCGTCTCAGGGCGTATCGGGCCTCACTCCGGTAATACGCGAAGATGTTCACTAATTTCACGAACACTGGTTACACCACTATGTTTAATGATATCTTTATTTAAATTATAATTCTAATAAAGTTTGGCAAATCGTGGACGTCGGGACACTGTTTCGCGTCTGTATCACTTTGATTCTCGGAGACGAATGTTTGGGAAAAGGGTTCTCCCAAGTTACAAACTCCAAAGTCCAAACTTCCACAAGGAAGCTTCTTCTTGGAACTTACCTTATTGGCCCAGTTCAGATTTTGGTAGTTTTCCAAGAAGTTGTATCTACCAATCAACCTTTAATTTTTGATTATTTAATTGCCTGTTTCGCGGATTGTCTACGCTGAAGATAGAGGCGATATGTTCCTTCGAAACGTCAGTTTACACAAGAGCTACACAGCGCCACATCCAAGAAGACGGCATTCTTCATATTTACCGCCATGAAAACCTCAAATCTTACTTAATAAGATGTTATTTGATGTCATGTGTCATGTATTATGCTATTAATACTTTTAAGAATATATAGAAATCAAGATTTAAATTTCACCTAAGGTAGAATCAAAACTAATTTCATACAAGCTTTGCTCTAAACCTCTAACACCACATTTTTATTCCTTTCAGTAGTTTCGAGAATGAAATATGCGTGTGTATGTACTGATCTGGCCGGTCACGGTAGCCCAGCGATCTAAAGCGTGCACTGTCTTCGCTCGCTCAGAAGCCGGGTCCTTGGGTTCGAATCCCACCCAGGGCATGGATGTTTGTGTGCTTTTTTCTGTGTTGGTGCATAGGTAGAGGCCTTGCGACGAGCTGGTCACCCGCCCAAGGAGTCCTACCGTATGTGTAAGATCTAGAAAAACCGAAGTGAACGGAGAAGTTCATGGAGGTAGGCCTAGGCCCACTGGGGCTGTAGTGCCAAGGAAAAATATACTGATCTCAACGACCTTCAGTTACGTGTTCATTTTATATACGTGTTTTAAAAATGACTCTTAGAAAGTAAATGACTGCTAATCAGTGACCATTATCACAAAGGTTAGTTCTTCACATAATTAGTACATCGTAGATCTGATGTTGACAACGAACTTCACGTGGAATTCTTTTGTTCTGTACTACGGCCTAGTACAGTTTCATTGCTTAATACTCATGCACAGCAGTGACTGGTCGATTGTTATTGATGATAAACTTATAAAATACGACGTGACAGTGAGTAATTCAGTGTCATGATTCAATCTGTTTAAAAAAAAAAAGTAAAACAAATGTTGATCCTGATTAATGCAGAACTGTATGTCGCGGTCAGTGTGTGCTTTTGCATATAAATACAGGCGCCAGCCACTGTCTGTCGTTAACATTATTGACAGGTGGGGCAGTAAACTACAAGTTATGTCATGTCCGTCACTGTAACCAAGGCCCCTGTTCCTACTGGCAACTACATCTGGCTGTTTTAAGTAATTTTAAACATATTCAATTTGAGTGCCGAATTAATTGGATGTTAACCGGTGAGTAGACCAAATTTTATAGAAACAGAATTTATCCCATTTAATGCCCACTTATCACAAGGAAGCACCCGATTTAATACTAGTTCCACACATATGACCCGTGATGTGCAATAATACTACACCAAATTCTCGTCATAATGAATTTCCGATATAACGTTCAGAGTCTGACTGTGCACAGTTGTGAATTTTTAGAGATACTGGACACCGAGAAGGGTTTATAGTTGTAAAACCATTTAAAATAAAAAAGAACCCCCAAAGATAAAAATATTTGCATGATCATAGTGTGTTTCTATATTTATTGCACGTTTTGGCTATATATCTTATAGTGTATTTCCGTTAATTCAACTTAACTCGGTTATAGCGGACATCGGCAATATTTGACCCCCCCCCCGGGTCTGTTATAACGAGATTTTATTGTGAGTTACCGTCACTCACTTCCTTACTCACTTTTTTTTCTACTCACACACCTTATGGAACAGAGTTCCGTAAAAGGCGTTGTATAGCATAACGAAGTGAGAGACTATCAGGTTTTGAAAGAAGGACCACCTCTGTGGACATAGTTATGTAGGCTGGTCACCCACTGACAAAGCTCTGCGCTTTACGAGTCGTCTGCTTTGAGCCGGGACTGTTCACTCAGTGAGAGAATCTTTTACCGAAGTCCCGTCACGTTTTTCAGTCATGTCGAGGGGAAATCCACGTAACTGTGTGACTGACTGAGTGACTGATTCAGGGAGGGTGACATTTACAGAGCACCCTGCACCTCTATCCCCGCAATCCTCACATCGCCAAACTCTTTCCTTCCTGTTTCCGGTCATTGTTACGTGTTACTAAGAGGTTACAATGTGAAGTACGGGGAACAGAAAGGACAAAGAAAAAGGAAGAGAATGAAAGTAATTTATACTTAACAGAGTCACGGTTCCTTCGCGAAGTTAAAAGAGAATTGCAGACACTATCATGGAGGAGGCTGTGTTATGAATAAAACATAGAGAGAGGACCATCCACAAGGGTGGAACTGTACCACTCTCTCTAATATTGTAGAGGACTGATGTACAGACATTGTAATAGTCTTCTGTCCGAGTTACTCACTTCAAAATCCGTCGTTGTTTAATTTATATTTACAGATAACTAAAACCCACAAGACAACATGCAGAATTTTAGAGTACGACCTGGCATTGTCACCATAAAATATAGCGAAATTGCGAACTCACAAAATGGTTTCTCTGAAACGTCTTTTTCAACAATATCTATACGGCGCCACATGTCAGAAGACGGCATTCTTCAACGATTTATGTGATCGTTCTCAGCATAGGCTCATTGTTATATATTCCTTTTTATCCTTTATATGCTCATTTACTTTTCAGTTCCAAAAGAAACCATTGCTGGGCAACAGCTACTTTGCTCTCATTCTTTGTCCGTACTTTAAGCAGTAATGTCTCTCGCACCTGCCTAGGCTTGTGTCTGGAATTGATTCGAAGCATAATGTCTTCATAACGTCGTGTGAAATATGGTTCCAAGCGTCTTTTTCATTCTTTGAGTTCCTTACCAAACCCTGCTGAAACATCGAGTGGGTCTGTTGGTTTACGAATTTGTGCAGAAGACTTTCAGAATCCTCCTCAAACCTTATTTCATAGTCCACGCGCAAGACAGTCTTACGGTGCATTTATTTCTGGCCCACAGAAAACCCCCAGTGTCTGTCGGACAGTAGCGTTTAGATTCCCTATTTTAATAAGCTGGAGCCCTCACAAGACTCCCGATTGGGTCTCCGTCAGCACGTGACACTAACCCATGGAGGCGAATTTTAAGACCAGGCTCTGTTATCTCGGACAATACGCGTTGATTGAACTAAGCGATGTGCCAATCCAACGGAAATAAAAGTCAGGGTTCTCGAAAAGTTCAGAATACACTATTTCCACTGTCGCGTCACGTGTTCTTTGTCCCAAAACGTGTTTATCAAGCCGTTACCACGAAACGGATCAATTATTAATACGTGTTTACCCGACCGTTGCCTACTAACGGCTTCCTCAGTCATCTTGTCAAATATTTTGGAACAACAGTAGCATCAAAATTTGATTTATGATGAAAGAAAAAGCAAATTAAATTCAGTTAATGCTTATTACCATTCAGCTCAGAAACTTTTGTCTTTTCATCTGCTGTCTAACGTAAAAATTGAAATATACAAAGATATAATTTTGCCTGTGGTTTTGTGTGGGTATCAAACTTGGTCTCTGATATTATAGGAAGAACAAAGCGCGGAGGTATTTGAGATCGGAGTGCTCAGGAACGTACTGGCGCGAAGAGGGTGGAAATAATAGGAGATTGGAGAAAACTGCAAAATGAGGAACTTCATAACTTGTACTCTTTGCCAAATATAATTGAATGGTAAAGACAAGGATGATGAGATGGGCTGGGTATGTAGTGCTCATGGGGAGAAGAGGAATGAATATGGGGGATTTGGTGGGAAGGTCAGAAAGAAAGAGACCTCTAGGAAGAACCAGACTTAAGTGAGAGGATAATATTGAGATTGAACTTAGAGCAGTAGGATGGGGTGGTATGGACTGAATTAATCTGGCTCAGGATAGGGACCAGTGGAGGACTCATGTGAACACAGTATAGCACTTTGGGTTCCACAACATTTTGGCTTATTCTTGAGTAGCTGAATGACTGGCGGCTTCTCGAGGAGTCCGCTCCTTGGAGTTAGTTACAGAACCTGTAACCTAACCACTGTAGTCTTCTCCTCCGACTAGTCGTGTCCGTGTGGAGTTTGCTTCGGTAGTTTCAGACTGCCTTTATCGTTAGTGTATGAAGTGATGATCGTTGTGTTAACAATATATACAAAGCTCTCGTCAGTCCCAACTCGTACCTCGCAGTGGACGGTGCGTGGGGTCAAATTGTTAGTGTTGTCCATACACAGCGCGCGGACGCCAGCTCCAAACTGACACGGCTAATCTCATGAGAAAGCTTCGTTGTGTATTGTTGCCATGACAGCTTCAGACCATTCATATATATATATATACCACAGCACACGCTAAGCCTTTTCCAGCCTGCTGCGTCTTCACAAGCCGTTCCCTGGTAACGGCTGCTAATAGTGGAAATTCTTCAGCCCAGGCCTTCTTTTTGCAACCTCCCATGCAGAACTGCCTAAAAACTGATTATAGTCCTTGCTTATAAGAGTAACTACAGTGCTGCGTGCTTATTCGTTACCGCGGGAACGTCTTATCGATCCGTTGCCCAGAAACGGTCATTGTATACAGAATCACGTATTAGCAACGAGTGTATGCGTCATGATATCCACATTCCCTTTCGATTCGAAGTGGTAAAATTTTATTAGAAAGAAATCTTTCTTACAAATATAAAAATCCAGTTTCGTCAGAGCAGCTGTGGGCAGTTGGTTATCCACAAGCGGAATAGGACTCTTGCAAAATAATTATTTTGTCGCCAGCTGATCCAATTTAATTGCAAAGAAATAAATATATAATGCCAGTACGAATGTCGCGAACAGATGTGCCCAGTAAAATGAAACGTACAGCGAAGAAAAATGAAATTTATGAATTTCTGTGTAACTTCAGGAACTCATTATGAAGCATTTATAACAGTGTGGAGCTGTGGCGTTCGTATTTATTTACTTGCCAGGGGCTCCGCGTATGCACCAACCCGTCATCATATCGCTACATCCAATACTGAAAAATGTAGATCACAGGTTTTAAGAAGCTTTTCTAAACAACCACGCTTCATAAAAGAAAGGGGGTGGACACGCGGTAGCGTAGTTGGTTGAGACACTATGCTACAAGCCGGAAGATCGCCGGTTCGAATCCAAATATTATTGGATATTTTAACTGCCTTAATCCTTGCAGCCGCACTAAAACCACGGGGTCGACCCAGGACAAAGGTGAACTGCAAATTGTGTAAATATAACGATAGTGCTGTATTAATTGTAATTAAGAGAGAGAGTGTAACCGAAGTACTAATAAGTCCAATCATCCGAACTAGAACCCGTTATTTTCGTCACGCGCACCACCCTAGTACACGTGACAATATGCATGCATGCAATAAGAGGATATTCCAAAATCCGTTTTTCTTATTCAGATGGGCTGAAATTATACATATCTAATGTATATAAATGTAGAAATGTACATGTATGATGTATATATAAAGAATATTCCTAAACCTCAAGGGATTGCTTGTTTTAGCTTCATACAAGGAGGTTGACCTCAACTTTCCGTGAGGTACTGGGATCAAAGAATTTTTTGTTCTTGATGTATTCAAGCGTGTAGCCCGGCTCACACGTCACATGCCATGGTACATTAATTTTGGTTCCAGATGAATTGGATTCTTGGTTTTGGGACCGCTAGCAACGTCTAGGTCAGTTCGGATTTAACCTTTTGGTTTTATAGTATATTCCTCGTTCCATACTTGATATATTGTGAATATTTTTACCCACTTCTTACATAGGTAATGTCTCTACATTTTTATCGGCGAAATACGTATCCTAAATTGTTATAGCGAGAATATTCCAATTTTGATTAGCGCCCGCCACCCTTTACTGGCCTGGCTCTTCGTTTTCGATCCATGGCCAGCTGGGTTGCTGGTAAACAAACGTGTAGTAGGGCAAAGTGAGTGAGGAGGGGAGATCGTGCCCCACCACCCATAATTCATTCTGTCAAGAGGCCAACAGCCATTATCATTTATTTATAAAATTTTATTTGCGACTTTTTGTCTTGCTCTTGCACCCAATTGCCTACACATGTAACTGAATAGTGAAGATGTCGTCTAACCAGTAGTATTTACGTACTTTTGTTATTTTTACCGATTTTTCCGTATTTTTCATTAATATTCGATGGTTAAGTCACGTATTCACTTATTTGTTCCCCACATACTTTCTCCTCACACGGCAATGATTAGGTACGAGTATATTAAGTAAGTTTTTGATGATGTTCAAGGGAAGCTGAATTGTTATTTAATTAACGCGTGAATTAATTTAATGTCGTGCTAATTGTTAAAATCAAAGTGTCATATCTTGGAGGATGAAAACATTTTGTGTAAATAGTACTATCTGAGGATGTCATCAACTAGTGAAGATAATGCTATCATCCAGGATTCAAACGAAAACACTTGGTAAAAAGTGAAGAACACAAAAGGAAGGAAGGTAAATCAACCTGTCAGACAAAACATAACCTTAACAAACAAATATAGTCAACTGAATGTAGTAGATGACGAAAACACCACAACCAAAGTAATAGAGAATAAAATCCAGAAACCACCTCCAATATTTGTATATGGGGTAACAAACTATGAAGACATGGTACATAACCTGTGCAGCATAGTTGAAATAGAACAGTACCCTACCAAAACCTTAGTAGACAACACTATAAAAATTAACTGTCATACTTCGGACACCTATCGTAAACTTGTACGATATATGCGTGAAAAGAATATTATAAATCATACGTACTAACTGAAGGAAAATCGTGCCTTCAGGATAGTTATTAAGTATCTACATTTTTCAACTAACCTGCAAGAAATTGGATAAGAACTCAATAAAGAAGGACCCAAGGTAAGAAACATCATAAACGCAAGAAGCCGGATGACTAAAGAAGCACTTAACTTATTTTTTGTTGATCTAGAGCCTGCCACTAACAACAAAGAAATCTACAAACTAGCAAGACTACAAAACCAAACAATTGTAATAGAACCTCCAAGAAAGGACAAAGGACAGTGCATGTGATGCCAACAATATGGTCATACAAGATCATACTGTAACAAACCGTATGTATGTGTAAAATGTAGTGGGTCGCACAGCACACAGAGCTGAAAAAAAATCTAAAAACGCGCCTGCAAAATGTGTATTCTGTGGAGATGCACATCCAGCTAATTACAGAGGATGTGAATATTATCACAGTTTATTGAAACAACCAAATAACACTAACAACAGACTAAACATTCAGCACAACGCACTAACCCAAAGCCAACCAGCTCAGTTACAACCAGGAATCGGTGATTCAGAAGCCCTTAAAGGGAAGAGAAACCAAGAACCAAACATCACATACCCAGGAAAAGCAAGAGAAAATACTAACGACCCAAATACAACTAATTTGTTAACCAAATTTCTTGAAGAATTTAAAGCAGTATTCCAACAACTCACCCAAAAAACAGCGTGATATTAAACTTGCTATCAACGTTAATATCTAAAATCCATTAAATTCCTTAGAATTGCACTGTGGAACGCCAACGGCCTTCTGTAGCAAAAAAATGAACTAGAGATATTCCTTCAACACAACTTCATAGACATAATGCTGATAAGTGAAACTCAGTTCACTGATAGATCCTACTTCAATATACCAAAGTACTTAACATACTCTACTAATCATCCCGATACTACAGCACATGGAAGAACTGCTATATTAATAAAAAGAGCTATTAACCATTAAGAGCTCCCAAAGTACAAACTAAATCACCTACAGGCCACAGTGATAAAAGTAAAGATGACCCAACACGACTTAACTGTTGCTGCAGTTTACTGTCCACAAAAACATATCATCAAAAAAGAGAACTTTAATGATTTCTTTCAAACGCTGGGACACAAATTTGTAGCAGACGGAGATTATAATAGCAAGAACACCCTATGGGGATCTCGCCTAAAAACGACCAGAGGCAGAGAATTATCAAAAACACTACAAGAGCAAAAATATTCGCACTTGTCAACTGGCACGCCGACATACTGGCCAACAGATCCCAACAAAATCCCTGACCTCTTGGACTTCTTTGTTACTAATGGAATTTCTTCAGAATACATGGATGTGGTACCCAGTTTCGATCTCTCTTCAGATCACACACCAATTATAGCCACGGTCAGTAGTCATGCTATTCACAAAACACCAAGAAGTAAACTGCACAATAAAAACAAATTGGGAACAATACAGGATGAAACTACAAGAAGTAATACATCTAAATGCGAGACTCAAGAGCCCAATGGAAATCGACAGCGCACTAACCTCTCTAATCAGCACTAAAACTGGCAACCCAAGATCGCCTTCCAAAACAAGGAATGTTCCAATTGAAAATAAAAACTCATAGCTGAGAAAAGAAGACCAAGAGCAAGGTGGCATAGAAGTCAAGCACCAATAGATAAAACAACATATAAACCATATAAGTAATAGGCTTAAGTGTAAAATTAAAGAGGCAAGAGAAAGATCCTTCTCTAACTATATAACCAGCCTCAACAGATATGACAATACCATCTGGAAACCCATCAAACATTTAAACAAAAACCAAGACACAGATACGTCCTGCTGACACAGCTGACTGGAACGCAGGGTCGCCCAGGAAGGAAGCAGAGCGCTGCATTCACAATGATGCGTTTCGAAAATCTGTTGTTACTCCGTAACTATTTAAAACCGACCACAAGTTTATAAGGAAATTTTGCGGGAAATAACCCCAGGAATATATACCATAAGCTGGGGTAAAACTTCGTGAATCACTCTATACAACACTCCATGAATACCTGAAAGTGCCGCTACTGAAGGAAGTCATAATAGGGAAAAGCGCAAGATACCTCAACAAAATAGGACATTAGAACGTACTAATGCAACCGTTACTGGAACCACAGAATGAACGAAGACTAAAAAGGAATTGGCCAGCCGACCTGAGAGAGGGTTAACGAGGACTTATCTCTGGATAAGCCCTCTCCACGTCACGAAGAATACTACAGCTAATTAGCTTATAGAATCAAATGTATTTCTGATTGCTAATTTTATGTAAATAAAAAAATTGCATCTCGTTGTATATGGACCAGTTTGGCTTCGATGTGCAACTTTATTGATATTATTGGTAATGCCTTTTATGTTTTTTGTTTCATGAGGTGTTCATGACTAATGATGAAGTGTTCTTATGCAAGTTTAGTATGATTGCACCCCTTAAATTGATGGTTAATCTTTATAGAAGTCCCTATTTGCAAGCGCCAGTAAAATACCATTAAGTTAGATATTGTTGTTGAAATTTATGAAAGTTTATTATGTCTCTGACAACTTTTTAAGAGTGTGGCATCACTGCGAAGCTGTTAGATTCTATGGTCATATGATGGGGACTAATATCACCTTGCAGGAATTCTTGATCAACACACAGAACTACAATTTCTTTAGATTGCCCACGTTACGTATGATATAACCTCAAAGATGTTCTGCACAAAGTATATCTGATGAAGTGACCAACGCAACTGATGGTTATATTACCCTGTTAATTCCCGTCACCAGCAAATGAAGACATGGAAATCATATCTTACATCTGATATAGTCTATATCATTGTGATATACTTTTTTGCGTATGTATTAAAGGAAATACCTGAATCTACATATTTTGCTTCTGTAAAATATACTATAAAATTTAATATATTTACAAAGTCAAGTCGAAATGTAAAGTATGGGCTTGAGTTGTTTGCAATGTTATGCATTATGCACTCAGACTATAGCTGTTTCGAAAAGAAAAAAGAGAAAATCTGACTTAACAAACTTTCTCAGCAGAGACGTGTAAATTTCCATCATACTGCAGAACAGAAAACAGAGGAGTATTGAAACTACAACAACACGGAACAATAAATATTCACTTTTCTGGACAAAATTACGAATCAGGATAATTTTGAGTTAGTAGCTCATGTGAATAATATAAATGACTGTTATCTCCTATTCAATTTGTACAAGACATGAACGTATATAAACACTTATTCCGCAATTTGAATCAATTAAACTCTTTAAATGAGAATAAATTATATTCGTTAATAAAAATATTTTCTCTCATAACACTTGACGAAAATTGTAAAACACAAAGGTGAAATACAATGCAGAAAATCGAATTGTTTGAGTTTACGAATCGATACACAGAACTATGACGAATGGAAATGTTTGTGTCCAGATTTGCAATTCGCATATCGAAATTAACTTTCAAAAATTGGGTTTTCTTTTATGTTAAAAAATCTTCTTGACAAGTGTAATCTATCATATCTGTTGTAATTCAGAAACCACTTCATTTTGTTTCGGCACACAAACTGTACGGCTTTTCTTGCGTGTGAGCATTGCAAACTGCAACAGTTAAAGCTAAAAATTTGTTCTGTGAGGCTCGAGAAATAAGTTCAGACACTGTATACCCATCACTATTGTTGCGGAAATATTAAGCGAAAGCAAGACTTGCAATTTCCAGCGCACAATTTTATTCCCGACTATATGACGGTACACTGTGCCTTTCATGGTTCATGCTAGAGTCTGGGGAATGTCTGAAACGACTTCGGTCGTTATGTACGTGATTCTGTCGAATGTCCTGCTTCGTGTCATGACGCTGGCACGTGTCACAATGATGGCCGCCATTACAAGCCTCATCACGGCTTTTTCCTGCGCTCTGTTTGTATCCTCTCTCCAATAAACGGGTTGAAGACTAGTGTAGGCCAAGAGAAATGTGTTCTAGCCTGGTTTAGGCGGTAATGCATAGTCCTGCAGTCTCGTCGGCAGTGAAACTGAGGTCCAGCCACATTCTTTAAACTTCTATGCTTCTTCGTCCTCTATGCACTTGCTCCTTCATCCATTATAATGGCAAAGATTGATGCAGTGGACGAAACTTACGGCTACTTACAGCATTTGTGAGCCAATCTTCATTCTACCAATTGCTCCACAATCACCCTAACCTATCATCTGAGGCTGGTACAATAGGCCAGAAGTGGCCGCAGTACAAGGGACTTAGTCCCACCCCACTAGCAATAAAAAAATACAGCATTTTGGAGCTATATCAGTTGCACATTTCATTACTTCCCGCATGTTTACTGAATGTCACTTTTTTTTTTTTTTGCTAAATGTCATGACAGCTTTATAATTCCAAGCCCTAAATAAAGAGAAACCTTGTAGAAAACTTGGAGGCATATTATGCTTCTAAATTAGATCATTTTCTCTAACTGTTTGACACTTGTAACTTGTGTTCTGCATCAAGTATCATTAGAATTAAAAAAAGGTAGCATCAGACAGGAAGATTGGCTGGCTGTTATTAGCACGATAATGAACCTTCGAATTCCACGAAATGCGAGAAATTTATTTATTACCTAAAGAACGGTTGTTCCATGAACTTAGCTTCATATATTTGTTTAAATCTCATTTCCGAATAGAACATTCCTTATGACTGAAATTTACATGTGCATTTATGTTGCACGAAAGTTGAAGTGTGCAAACTGTGCATTTCAGAGAACAATAAACACTTACCATTAGTTGCCGCTTATTCTGATGCTTATTTACTTACGTGGGATTATTACAGAGCTCTCAGATTCTGCAGCACATGACTTCAATTGATAGTATGATCGATGAATGATGAGTTTGAAAGGACTTAGAATCAAACGATCATGGCCCAATTGAGGGACTATCCCGACATTTACCAGAAGGAACGGAGGAAAACAAGGGATTCGCACCATGCATCTCCTGAAGATAATCCCGAAGCATTAGTGCTAGACCTGCGTGTTGGTCTCTAGTGTTAGTTTAGATTTTGGATAAATGAAAATGTGCTCGTTTTGTTCATTTTGTTTCCCAAGTTTCGGTTCCTGCAGAGGAGGGAAAAATCGACGGGAGGGCTGAAGGAGACAAATGTTCTTGCACAAAGTTTGGAGTCGTTGCTTGATGGTTGAAATGAGCGCGTTGCGGACGCCCTCGCCAGGGACGCATTTCGCTTTCGAACTTGTAGTACTAATACTGCCGCGAGGAGGATGTTTGGCTGCCAGTAATTCTGGTACGACCCCTTCCGTGTGCGGAAGGGGAATTGGCTTAAACTGACAACAGAACACCTGGGCCCCTACGGCCGCCGCTGCGGTAACTAACATCCAAGTGGTGGGAAACAGACGCGAAACGGTTAACCCGTGAAGAATGTATACACATTTCCAGCGAAGTCAGAACAGTCGGTCCCTGAAATTGTACATTTCGTTGTGATGTTTAGAGTTGTATGTACCACTGTAGGTAGAATGTAATGTGTACAGAATGTCCCAGAAGGAAAGGTTAAAATTCTGGGAGGTCATACTATAAATAATTGTAAGCAATCGTTGTTATGCTGAGTTGTCTACTTTGCCGTAACCTTGTAATGGCTCTATCTTTATTTATGATGTCACAATACTGATAGTTGTGCAAGTTACCTGGGTGAGTAACTTCGCCTGTTTCAAATTTGTTCTACTTCTCAAGACGCACTTCAGCTTATTGTTGTAAATATTCACGGAAATGACAGGAATGAGGGAATAACAACAGAGGGTATTACAATATCAGCTGAAATCTGAGGAAGTTATTTTCATATGTAGACCGATTGCTAGGAAACGACCGCGAAACACACAATTTGACAGCAGCCGTTACTAAGCAAAGGATCATAAACAGCAACAGAGGAACTGTAATTTCTCTGCGGTCCTTACCGAGATCTTATAAACAGAACAGTTCAATCAGTGGGTGGAGTGAAGAGTTGGTGAGTGAGTGAGTGAGTGAATTAGTTAGAGAACTGCTGGTGTTCAGCCGTTGTGAGCTTCTGCTGTGAGAAGCTGGTAACTAGGCTGGGGATATTTCTGGAACCCAGAGGAAGAGGAACGTCAGCAGTTGGAATTCGCTGCCAAGAAACGGCGAGGAAAGGTATGACGACTGCGGACACTGATTTGTGTGTGTGTGTGTGTGTGTAACAGTGAACGGTAAATTGTAGTCACGTGCTGTATCCAAAAGTCCAATAAATGCAATCATCAACTGAAAACCAGTCTATATTCATACATATACAGGTGACATAAAAATCGTAATGTGAAGATTTCTGTCTTCTGGAATATAACTCCTTGTAGTCAATCGACGCTTCGGAGTATCATGTAGGCTACATCTTCAGGGTGAGACAATAAGTCAATAGTTTACACGGCGCTATATCCCAGAAGATATAACTCTTCATAACCGCCGCTGCATGCATATCCATGTGTTCATGTGGTGTTTTCATGTTTCTGCAAGCAGTCATAAACCATGCTGCCTCTGACACTTCCACCTAAGCGGTTCAACGATCTGCGTGAGGCTCTAAAATGGCTGTCTCACCCTATATACTTTTATGTATGTTTTTACGTCCTTTTATGGGCATGCGCCCATGTGACTGCTACCGCTGGTTCGGCATTATTTTAAAGTTGCTACGCAATTGAAGCGTTTATATAATGTAAAATGAAATAGGAAGATGACCATGAAAGTTGAATAAGTACGGTTTAATTGAAAGCCTTTCCTTGGTGTTCTCCCGGGGTGATAAAGAGAAACCACTAAATCTTTTACCAAAAAATTAGATGTTTAAAGCAGAAGAGAAAAAAATAAAAAGTAAATAAGCACAAATTTTAGAAAGAAAACTATGCAGTAAGAAACGAATGGCTATCGTGCTGATCGTTTTTGGGCAGAAACACATGAAAATGGCTACCTGTTTCTAGATCTTTAGTAATTCTTTTCGAGAATAATGTTGTTAAGAATGTGATAATTGTTGATAATATTTGAGTTACAGTTGTGCCTGGCGTACTTCTTATAGGATTATTTATCTTTTCACAGACCTCTTTATTGAAACTCAGGTATAATTATTGTATCAAATAAGTCTCCATATAAGTCTCCTACCCATCAGCAGATTGAAATATTGAAACAAAATTGTTCTGTGCCAAAGTATAGATTCTTCGTGACACTACTCATAAACACGCATACATTCGAACTCTGTTCCTTCTGAATGAATATAAAGAACTCCGTGGCATTCGTCAGCAAGCGAACTATACCGGCCGAGCGATCGCCGCTTGTCGGCGAAGTTAGTGCCAACTTTTGTGGATAGAGGGTGTCGCGTGGTAAACGCAACGGATTCGCACGGCCGTTAATCTCGGTTTTCTAGACCGGATCCGCTACTTTTCCATTCAAGTAGCTTCACAGTTATCCTCACGAGGCTTAGTGGACCCCGTTCCAGACCCACTACTTCTCGGAAAATCTGGTCTGGACATGTAGTCAGCAACCCTGACCACTAGTCCACAGAAACGCGATGCGTGTGCATATAGTACTTGTATATGCACCTGTTAACCTAAACTTGTCATACCGCCACCAGGTCAAGGTTAAGTTATTCCTGTGCTTAACTAATTAAGCACTAGGCCATGAAGGCGTATGGGAGAGTGGATGTATAGATCCACATTTGCTTGACCTCTCACTAGCTAGCGGTGAGTGTTCAGCTTCACGCCTCTGCCGCTTTACCCCGGGGAAGGAGCCCCCAGTACCCATTGAATAAGAGGCTGGGTGGGCCCCATAGCCGGTCTTGAGACCTTGGTGAAGAGGCATTCTGGACTGGAACTCCGGCCCCTCAGCCGTCCAACCCGTAGCCAGTCGATATACCGACTGCGCTATTCCAACTCCCGTATTCTTCAGTAGTTCTCTCAAAAAAGGGTCGAAGGATGTCATTGGCATACAGTCCTGAATATATAATCTGTTCAAATGGGCCCTATTATTATATTGTGATCATGAAAGGGAGCTTCAAAATTCTGTCCTGGATTAATCATCTTCAGTATCTTCTGTTCTGAAGATTGATATACTCGCTCAGATGGGACCAGTCATCATCAGTATAAAATGCAAGTTTCGGGTGAAGAAGGCCGTCACGTGCTGCCAGCAGAAACCAGTCACATAGATGCGTTCTGCTGTCATCGCATTCTTTAATTGATTGAAACAGTCTAATTTTATATGGCCGTAGAAGTATAGTGTGTCTTCTCGCAGCTGCCCAAGTCTTTGCCCTCTGAGCTAATCGTGACAGGGATTTTCGAGGTGAAATTTCCAATCTTGCTTCAGTTTCATCATGTTTTTCGTCGGATAGCAAAGCATTTTTTCAATTATATTTCTCATTACGAAATATCAAATCCAGTACACTCTCTTCGACAATTCGAAAATAGTCGATGAAGCTGGGGCTTGAACACAAGGACAGTTGCAGCTAAACCTTCTTTTACTCGATTCATGTTCTTTAATTCTAACACTAGCATCAGATATAAAAATCCGCTCAAGTCTATATTTCACCCTCACCTTTAATAGAGAAACAGGAGAAGAATCCATACATATTGGTGAGTCATTTGCAGCTGTGGTAACAACGGTAGCAGAGACACTGCTTAGTGACTCAGCTCACTGTCTCTCTGCTCGTGACTTTCTGACATAAGTCTCGTTCAGCTACTGTTTCCATGTTCTGTCACGGTCGGGCAAATTGGATTCGGCTACTCGATCAGTTCATACAGTATTTCAGCTCCCGCCTATTTACGTAGCTTTCACAGTGGCCGTGCTGTCTAAGGTAACGGTCTTGCTACGGGCTGATCCCCCGTCCAAGGATTGCTACCGTCGGTGTATATATTAAGAAACTGAAGAAGCGGCTATTGTCCACGAGGGCCATAGAGCCATAGATAGATTTGAGTTTGCATCTCCCGCTTACAGTTTAACACTTGTTCTTACGGCACTAAATATCATTAATAAAAGCATACCAGTAGTTTACGCATATTCTAAGCCACCGTAACTTTTACGTTGCTACATATAAGCAATCGTTAATATAGGGTGTCCGGATGAAAGTTATCCGAAATAAAGGATGTATGTCTCGGAAACTAATTGTCATACACGTATCCGGTTTATGTCATCGGAAAGGAAAACTGACAATTTTTGTACCCAGCTTACGCGCATACATCGCCAATTTTTGCCACCACGTTAGGAATCACCTGGACAGAGAGATGTCTAGGATATGAATTGGCAGAGGTGGACAAATCGCTTGGCCTCCTAGGTCGCCAGATTAACCCCCAGTGGATTTTTCTTGTGGGGTAATGTGAAGAACATTGTCTACCAGGTTAAGATCAACGAGCTTCAACACCTGAAAGTCCGCATAGTGGAAGCTGTGGCTACGGTAACACCAAACATGCTTCAAGTATGGATATTTGTCGTGCCACCAAGGGAGCCCACATTTAAATTTATTTGTATTTATTTATTTGCATACGCAGAAAAAAAAATTTGATGGTTTCCCTTTGTAATGGTGTAACCCATTGATGTTTATAATATAGTCTTTCTGAGATATAATGATTTTATTTTGGATACCTTTCTTCCGAACACTCTGTATTGCAAAATATCTAACGATCGTGACCGACATCAACTGGATGGCCATCTGTTTTAAATGGCTACTAAAATTTGTTCCTCGGTATGGTTTATTATGCAACGCTGTTTGTGTCTCAGATAAGAGAGTGCCGAACTGTGGGATGATTGGTGAATAATGAATTAGAAAGGATATGGAGGAAACGGCCGTGGCTTATTCCAGATACTATCCGACAATTTGCCTGGAGGGATTTGCGGAGCCCACAGAAACTCTCCCTCAAGTTAGCCAGTGTCCTGATCGAGACGCGAACCGAGTTCCTCCAGAACAAGAGCCTAGAGCGTTACCTCTACATTTTCTTTGCAGACGCTGCTGTTTTCGTTAACTATCAACCGCGAATAAACTGTACGGTTCCACTGGCTTAATGGCGAACACTACAGGTTCACAGTAACATGGTACTCGGACGGTAGCATCTGAAAATCGAGCCGAACTGAGTATATATAGAGAAGCAGATGTTTTGACGCATATGCCCACTGCTAGCCAACTGCTCGGTAAACATATTCCCGCGACGCAAGCGCTCAACAGTAGAATGGTATCCATTGCTAGGTAACGGACCGGTACACGCGCATTCTGGACAACAGTAGACTTCCATTGCTAGGCAATGAATGTGTTTCCTACGGAGTCCACCACGAGGCTGTATAATAGTGAGTGACTCTGGCTCAAATTAATTCAGTTCAGTAGAGACAGTCCAGTCAGCATTAAGAGAGTTCTAGGCAGTCGTGGAAGAAGGGTTCGGCTGAAGATTTATTGTGAGTTATTGTAATTTATTGTGTTTACGAGTGATGGTAAAGGAGTGATCAATAAATCCAATCATTTAATCCAAACACCGTCTTATTAGTCACGCCCATAAATCGTGACAATATGTTTTCGTCTATTTTGTAGAGTTCTCTTCCTCTGCGTAGCATGTCCATTTTCATTCTTTTCCAGTAGGACGGCCACCTTCAGAACAAGCAGCTCCCATCACCGGCCACTCCTTGGCAATGAAACGTTTCGTTTTTAACAACCGATATATCACTTACTATACGTTATAAATAAAAGAACTATTGTTTTGGAGTAAAATTACATATGTTCAACTGTTTGCACACATTTCTGACAGTCGAAAAAATTTATTTACGTCGCCATGTCCCCTATATTTTATATTAATTCGGCTATTGTTATGTCCAGGCCTGATGTATTTCTAATATATTACAAGAAAATTGCACCGTCTTACACATCGTTATTTGTAAGCAACTCCTCAGAGATTATGTACAATTTCTTGTTTGACTATACGTTTCGATGTTTCGAAGAACAATATCAAGATATACATATACACATTTTAAAGAAACTTCAATTACGCGCTTTTTGTCTCATGTTAATTTTAATTATATGCATCTGGTAATATATTTGTAATTAAAATTAAATTTAGTTAGAAAATGTAACAAGTCCACCAATATATATAAATTCCAATTTAAGGAAATTAATTTGAATTGTCGAAGATCTAAAGCTATTAATGTAGTTTAGCAAAATTAAATTTGTTAAACATATAGTAGCAATTCTATATAAGTACGTATATCTATAGTCTGTTGATGACTTCATAAAATTCGAAACATGTAGCCAAGCAAGCTATTGTATGCATATAACTATGTACTTGTATTCTTTGTGTAACACAGTACGATTATAATATGATATACTTCTCGTAGAGAAATTAATAACCCAATAAGAATCGTCACAAATTACTTATTTTCAAAGTTTATAAAATAGAAAAGAGAATATCCAGCTATATGACCACCTATCTCACAGCAGGGCGCTTGTGGATTTGAAATGTACGAAGTCTGCCTTATCAATATTACCGCAGACTTAAGCAGGAATTAGAGCAGAGCTCTTCAGAGGGTAAGGGTACATCAGGCAGAATAACAATGAAATTGCCAGAGGACGTTTACACACTCCACGCTGTTACATTGTTTTCACGAGAGAGGGACATTCTGGACGGATTATATACTGGTTAAATAGGATTCGGGACAAGTGAAACCGGTTGTATAAAAGTTCAGTGTAGTGTATAGTGGCGGGCTCTTGCGAACGCATTAGTAAACATTCGTTTTCCAGTAAATCTGCCTACTTCATGACCAGCTGAGTGACTGTTAGATTCCCCTGGAAGGACACTACTTTATAGAGTTATTTGCGGATTGAAACGTTAGTTCCTGCAGCGATCTCCCTATGTTCCATTTTCCTTTAGTTCTACTATCACAAATGCTGATAAAACTTCTATTGATTAACTACTATATGTAATTCCCGTAATCTGGCAGAAAATTGTTGCGCTTATCGTCGTACTTGGTCGCGTTGTCCATATATCGCTGTGATCCACTTTTATAGACTGTGATTCTTACTGTACACTTTGAAATAAAGATTTCACTGAATATGCACGCGGTGGACTTAAATTCTGGTGAGCACGTTGGGGTTTTAGTAAGGCTCTAATATCGGTAAAGCAGCAGTACCCGTGATGCTGTCTGGGCTAGTCATATACACTGGAATTTCGACAAACGTGGTAACTATAATGCCATTTTAAACTTACCTTTCACTGCAATTTATTTCTCGCATCTTGTGGTACTATTTACGAAATATGATGACTGATATAACATAAGTAATGAAAATAAATCGAGAACATAATGAGGAGCTTCATAACTTGTACTCTTCTCCAACATAATTAGAGGCTGAGATGAGCAGGGCATGTAGCACGATTGAGGAGAGGAGGAATGCATATAGGATATTGGTGGGAAAGCCGGAAGGAAGGAGACCACTGGGAAGACCAAGACGTAGGTGGGTGGACAATATTAAAATAGATCTTAGAGAGATAGGATGGAATGGAATGGATTGGATTGATCTGGCACAGGATAGGGACCAATGGAAGGCTCTTCTGAACACGGTAATGAACCTTCGGGTTCCATAAAATTCTGAAAAGTTCTTGAGTAGCTGCACAAGCAGCTTTTCAAGAAGAATTCCTCTCCACGAGTGAGTGCCAGCTTTATATATAAGTGAATTTATCTGCATCATTTATTAAGCACTTTTAGGAAGATTTACTTCGTCCAATGACGGCATAATCACCTCCTACTCACTACCCACTATCAGATTATTACAAGGATTTCCGAAACCCACCAGAACACTGTCCCTGAAGATTGAAACCATATTGTTTGCAGAAACGTTGGAAAGGTAATATTCTACATTCTACGAGTACATTCTATTCTCGAAAGCTGAAGTCGTAATATAAATTGGGGCATAAGTGAAGTATTTCTCGTTTATGTCTTGAAGAGGATTTTTTGAAAAGTGGCGACAAATTTTATAACTGTTCTAGAGTTTCTGTAATGACATGTATGCTTTCGTATTTATCGACGGTTTCCGGTCGATTTTGCAGATAATTGTGAATTTTAATTAGACTGCGTTAAAACATTCTATACCTATATTAAAATAATGACCCAGAATCAGGAACACGCAGTATTTTGAAGGAGGTTGAGAGCTATTCCAATATTTTAGACAAAGATATGAAGTTGGGAGGTTGTGGAAGTGGCAGTCAGTTGTTTTAGTATATACTGATCCAGAATACTGAATTGTGAAGGCTGAAGCAGGAAGCAGTCATCAGTCATTGTAATACGTGGTAGAGCCATTAAGTTCGTGGAATGTGGTTTTATCGCATGATATTACAAGGTATTCACATACCCTTACGCAGATCCACATCGGCCCTCAAAATAGTTGCCGTTGGCCGCTATGCAAGTCTGCCAACGTTGATATACCTGCCGAAAACATTGCTGAAACATATTGGCGGGAAATTGGCTTTGCGGCCATTCCACGAACTTATTGGCTGTGGCAGTATTAGAGCTCAGAGTTTTCCTGATCAAACTGTGCAAAAGTACGGAAATCTTAAGTGAAATAATTGGCGTGCAGAGCGAAAATGAAGGAAAGGCTTTCAGAATAAGAAGCAAGATACCATAAGAATTTGCTGAACTTGCATTTCATAAACAACAGGCTGTTGATGTTGGAAGTAGAAACAGAGGAATAATTGATGTGGAAAACTTCTATGATGTAATGAAGTGAATGTTAAAATGACATCTTAAGCTAAAACCAAGTATTATCAGAAGTGAGTAACTGATTTTCATACACCCACTGTGAAGTGTTTCAACTTTTGCTCTTCACCAGTGCCTTTTATAGCGCTGTACGCTATATTGCCTCTCTCGGAACAAGCCTTTAAATCGAATTTACGGAGAAATTCGCGAACAGATATTTTAAAATCTTCAGTTCTTCAATTCAAGTATGGAGAAACGTAAAGCAAATTTAATGGTAATAGCAGCTCAAGTGCCTTTTATGTGCAACATCTTCCTTTGTTCTTGGAGAGAATCCAGTCAATTATATTGCCCAACAAAGCAACGATTACGGCCAGGTATGCAGAACTACCTATGCTTATATCCATTCTCTGTTGATTTTAGATCCAGGAGTTGCTGAAGAGCAGTGGCGTTTCATGGAGTGCGTCTAGCAGCTGCGCCGGTATGTAGCTCTTACATAAACTGAACTAAACTCTTGAGACAGAGAAGCAGGCAACAAATTACATGAGTTCGCTCCAACAATTTTGAGGCCTGAGTATTTCGACGTATTGCGTCTCAATAAGTCTAAAGTGTTTTGCCTTGTATGGTATTAATCCCGAATGGGACTTTGAAAATATCGGGCTAGGTGAAGGAAACATTTTTTTTGGGGGGGGGGGGTCCATTTAAGATTTTCATACTTTTTAAATTGTCATTATTATCTAATTTTTATAGATATCAGACAGGCAAGTGATCCTCGCGAATGTTGCGTTCAGGCAATCAGAGAACCCGAAAAATATATCCTCCAATCAAACACACTTTATAGAAACGAAATTAAGTAATAATATATATTAAAGAGAATATATATTTGAGTACTTATTCTAAATCTTCTTTCTATACGTATATCACTCGAACTAATGGTTTCTAACTTCTTTTTATTCCTAGTGGAGTGGGACTAAGTCCCTTGTACTGCGGCCACTTCTGGCCTATTGTACCAGCCCCAGACGATAGGTGAGGGTGATTGTGGAGCAATTGGTGAAATGAAGATTGGCAAGGGAAACCGAAGTACTCGGAGAAAACCTGCCCCAACGCCACTTTGTTTACCACAAATCCCACTTGACCAGACCCCGGGATCGAACCCGGGCCGCAGCGGTGGGAAGCCAGCGTCTAACCGCTTGAGCTATGGCGCGGCCTATGGTTTCTAACTTTGTTACTAATAGAAATTCCTCTTTTAAAATTGGTAATAGAGGGTTGTAAAATTCTACCCTTTTATCAGATATAAGATGCGTGCATTCATCAACTTGGATAACATATTATCCATCTGTTAGCAGAAACACATTTATTCAGTAATGGCCTCTCTTTTTTGAAACACAAAGTTTCTTGACCATTACCCGGAAGGAAAACAACGTTTTATATAACGTTTCTTTTAAGAATGTCTTGGTTACAGATACGCGTGAATATGTAACCGAATCAGCTCTCTGTGAAACATGTTAATATTTGAGATTGTGTGAAGATGGATTATTGAAAATAATTCTCAGTGATTAGAAATATAATGATTTATTAATTTTATGTTGTTGAAGAAACATAAACTCTGTAGAGAGGTACGTCTTCATTATGATTTACATAAAATTTCTATGCGTCTACATAACGGTGACAATTTTTATTTTTCTGTGTCATATTGTTTGAACTCTTAAACAGAATTCACTATTGAAGTCACACACTTCATATTTTACTGCCGAGCGCCTACTTGAAACTTTAAGTGTTTTGGTTCTTGAAGACCTTTCCAGTTTCTTTGGATTCTCTGTTCTTGTTCTCCATGTTTGACCATTATTTCATTCCGTCCTTTTGATATTCTCCACTTCCTTCTTCCCTTTCATCATCGTATAACCTCTTTGTATCCAAGTTGCCGTTGGTCTCTCGGTCTACATTTTCTAGTCAAACGAATTCTTTGCATTGTTATTTTGTTACTGACTTTTGCTATGTTTCTATCTGATTGAGGGGCTTGTATTTTTACATTCTACAACCTTACCTCTGTTTTGATAGAGAAAATGTCGACAGGAGATGTATGTATGAAAAATAAAAATGAATTGGGAAAAGAGGGTCTGATTTGAATATAAGTATCGGTCTAACCCATACCAGAGAAAGAGAGGAAGGAATAATCCATTAATTTGCTAGGCCCTGGGGGTTTGTTCAGTGACTTCAGCACAGATGCGATGCAGTTGTTTTTGAATTAAAGTTACGGTCATAGAGTTAGTGGTGTTAAATCTTCACTAAATATAGTCAATTACTAGAATGGAATATTGAAGGTCTACTGCAAATTACATATTATATTTAACCATCCTGTTGCACTCTGCACTTCTATATGTATAATATAAATACCGTCGTAAATACAACACTTTATTGTAGTTCTTTGTCTTTCTTCTTTTACACTACATGTTTCGGCCGTTACTGGCCATAATCAGGTGTGTTACACTTACGTAGCTGTCACACTGCATGTAAAGGGCCGAAAGTTTATTACATTAAACATAGCTTGTTCTTTAACCCTGAAATATTTTGCTGGTTAATCTAGTGATGGAACTCAATTTAGATTTCAAAAGTAGCACACACATTTTATGCAACTATTAACACTGCATTGCAATAAATAAATTGTAATCTTTTATTAAAATACATAATGTAGGATCGTGTTTTTAATTAAGCTTCACGCCACGAAGCGTAATGCAGTCTTAAGAGCGGCACTGATTTGAATACAGGAGTTCAATTTATTGCACCCGGACATGTTACCCCCGGGAAATGCCCCTCTCTCCCTGTCGCGGTTGCGTATCCCTTAAACTGAGTGGACCCCAGAGAGGGTCCGAACGCAGAGACAAAGAAAATAATTCCTTCCTAATAGGGGATCGAACTGCTGTCGTCCATCCCATCACTCTATTGACTGAATTATGCTTGATGTTATGTAGACGAATGGAAAACTAAAAGGCCTACAGGCTGGGCAGCCGTGGTTCCATCCCCGGCAGTGGTAAGATATTTTTGTTTCCTCCACAGCATCCAATCTGAGAGCCCAAGCAGATTCCTATGAAGTAAGATACCGGTCTTTTTCATCTGGAGCAAAGCGACCGGGGCTTGAAGCTGACCACTCACCTACATCTAGTGCTGAGGTTAAGAAAGGTGAAGCTCTTTCTCCACACCCCCACACGCTATTATCGCGTGGTGCTTAATTAAGTGCAGACACAGTTTTGTTACACAGAAGAACATTTCAAAGAATAGTTTTATGTTATATGTAGATATATTTTTGTATTATGTACAGGTGTGTTATGCCTTGAGGCTATTTTGTAGTAACCGATGAGTTAGCTTTACGTTTAATGTTCAGTGGGAGTAACATTTGGTCAGCAATGTCAGGAACATTAAGGTATTTGTGACAGAACAATTCTCATATGTCGTACCTCAAAACGAAAGAAATTCCTGCCTGCTTTCATAATTCTTGGACACGAATCTTCTTTTCAGTAAGATACGAGAATCCGTTCGACATATCTATGTATCAGAATGAAGAAGGCAGCCGGATGTAACATCGTTCGTGAGTTGGGAATAAATAAAAATACAGTGAAACATTAGTAAAAGGAAAAGAAGGTAAAGCTGTTCAACAGGACGTGGAGGCCCATAGGGTTTTGAGTCGTCGAGGCTCCCACATTTTCTCTAGACAGTCGGCTCGCAGGCTGCGGTGAGGTTGTCAGTCTTACGCGCTGGCCGTCCTTTACCCCCAGGAAGATTCCTGCGAGGCTGTGTCGACCACAGGGCCCTAGTGCAACTGGAAGGATTAGATAAATTGAAAAATTCCACCTCATCGGGACTCGAACCCGCGACCTTCCGGTTCATAGCATAATGCCTCAGTGACAGGGTAGCCCAGTTGTACCTCCAGGCACCACGATCCCTTTTCATCTCCTTCTACAGATCGCTGGGCTACAGCGGAATTATTCTAATCCGCCTCCAAGGGGGAAGAAATACTAAATACCATTCATTATTATATGTAACAAAGTTCCTGATACGGTAAAATCTTTGTTCAAACTTAAAATCATCTTTTAATTGTAATGTACCATTACAGGGACTAATTATACTAGTAGCATTCTAGGGTAGGTTAATTGCCGAATACACACACAACTCTCTTATTGGCGCAGATAAAGCGTATCATTTCCTCACGTTCTCATGAGCTTAGTTAGTTAGTTATTGGAGAGGGTGGGTTTCCCCAAGCACTTAGACCAGTACTGGTTCCATTTTGCTTCCCTCTATGATATTCTACCAGTCTCTATACCCTGCCGATAAATGGTGCGTACCATCAGTCCCGCCGAGCAAGCGAGTTCGGCCTCCACTTGCGTTGTGGTGTCTATAATGCTTCCCCCATCTATCAGAGGCGTTAGGGACTACTGTTGGGCGGGAAACGTCTTGAATTTGGGTCAGTGATCCCCTTTTGGGAGATGAGGTTCTTTTACGTGCCGTAAAGTTACGACACGGGACACACGGCTTAAAGTCCCTCCCGGAGGACTTGCTCCCTGAATTTTTCCGCCCTTAAAAATTCGATGACCTCCGCCGGGTGTTTGAACCCGCGTACCACGAGTCATGAGGTGGGAACGTTACCTCCAGACTACGGAGGCCGCTTAATGTACCATTACAAGGACTACTTATGCCAGTAGCATTCTAGGGTAGGTTAATTGCCGACTACACACACAACTCTCTTATTGGCGCAGATAAAGCGTATCATTTCCTCACGTTCTGATGAGCTTAATATCGCAGATTTAAATCACATATGGGATATTTTTTATGAATGAAGCTGAGTTTGACTACTTCAGCAACTACCATTTCTTACATGGCGGCTGTTTTGCTCGTTCAGTTGTTTTGGGTAGGCCTGTACAAACTGGCTGAGCCATGTTGATTCATTGTTTGATGGAGCAAACTTCATAATGCATAAGTAAGCAAAGTAATTCCACATTTTGCAACTCTAAGCACATCTTTAAGCTGCGAGCTTAAATCCAGTTTCGGTCTCGGGGGCGCTGTTTTCATTCAATCATGTTCGGTAGACAGTTATAAATAATCACAGGAGACAGAAATATTACATAATGGAAGGCTATAAATAAAGTATGTATATAAATATATTTAATATTAAACTTTGACAGTTCTGTAAGTAGCGAGCAGGTGCCTTATGTGCGAAATATATTCAAAAATAAAGTATTGATATATTATGGCTTCGTATGTAAGTTTCTTCGGAGAATTTTTTGTCATTTTTCCAAGTGTCACAAATTTTCTTTTCAAGACATTACAAATCCTAACATTTTTTTTTCCAGCAGCAAAGCAATGCAAGTAGCATCTGGCTGAAACTCCCGCAAATACATTGCTTTATCGTTACGTTTCCGAGAGAAACTGCATAATTACGTCGTTTGTAACACGTGTTAGCTCAGTTATATTCATCAGAAGAGCCTTGGCGTTTAATTATGTTCCTAGATTAGTGTGCACTTTCATGATCTGCCAGGCCTCTTTCTTACAAGGTGGCTACAAAGTTACTGCCCTTTAATTTAATTAGTCAAATTATACAACTCTAACAGTCGGAGAATTATAATTGCTATACTGAGGTGAATTTAAATGAAGTAGAGGAGAATGAGATGGGCAGGGCATGTAGCACGAATGGGGGAGACGATGAATGCATATAGGATATTGGTGGGAAAGCCAAAAGGAAAGATACCACTGGAAAGACCGAGGCGTAGGTAAAAAGTAAAAGTAAAGCTATCCCTGCAACAGGCCATGAAGGCCCATAGGGTTGTGAGATGTTGAGGGTCCCACATTATGTAGACAATCGGCTCAAAGATGGCGGTAAGGTTGTCAGCCTTAAGCGCCGGCCGCGCTTTACTCCCCAGGAAAATTATTTAATTAATTCCTGGTACTCATTTCTGTTAGAGGCTGAGTCGACCCCAGGGCCATAGTGCGGCTGGAAGGATTAGGTCAATTGAAAAATCCAATTACCTCATCGGGACTTGAACCCGCGGCCTTCCGGCTTGTAGCATAGTGCCGAGACGTAGGTGGGTGGAAAATATTAAAATAGATCTTAGAGAGATAGGATGGCATGTTATGGATTGGAATTATCTGGCTCAGGATAGGGACCAGTGGAGGGCTGTTGTAAACACGGTAATGAACCTTCGGTTTCCATAAAATGCTGGGAAATTCTTGAGTAGCTGCAGAATTGGCGGCTCCTCTAGAAGGGCGCAGCTCCATGAGTAACTAAGTAATTACGTACTTGAATTATGACATTAGTAACTACTATATGTACTGGAAGGTTCGCTTTTATTCTTGATAATTTAAAATAAGGTACTTCGTGAAAGGCAATAGAACTTCAGAAAAGCATAATAAATTTCTACAAACATAAATAGGTACACTGACGAAATATTACGAGAATTATAATAAATTTCAACATGTCAGGTGACATTGCTTCTATAAAAGAACGAGTTGTATTTGTTCGGTCTTACACATGAAAATTAAATCGAATTTATAAACACTGTAATTGAATGACATATCCAAATCTATTTAATCAATTGTCAGACTACTTATCAATATTGTATGAGCTACATATTTTTCCACATATTATGTTTATGATATTTGTGGTTCTCACAGCGGTCACTATGAAAATTATACTCTTCACAGCATATTTATATAGGCAGAAATAGACCGAGTGAGTAGGAGAAAGCGGCCATGTTCTTTTCAAATTGTGAAGTAGGAAAGTAGAGACAGGTAAGGAAAATGAGTCTGCGATATATCTATGGCTAGAAATCTGTTTTCGTTTGGAATGTTTATGTTAAAATTAATTATTAGTGAAATAGGCACAGTTTTTAGCTGCTCATCCCCACGAAATCACGACCTCTTTCAGAACAGCCGGTTCCTCGGGAGAGATATGGCCGAGTTATATTACATGGGCCCAGTCTCTTTAGTACCAGCGAAATTTGAAGGTTACAGTTACGTCATACCGAACACAGAGCTTCTCATCGGCCTCTCAGGTGGAGTATTCCAGCATCTCTCCCCCTACCCCCCAATACCATCCGAAACTTTTCCCTTTCTTCCTGTCTGCATTTCCTGGTCTCGCTACTTCCAGCAGCATTCTCACCTCAGAGCTATGCTCACGATTTCTTCCAGAATTTTGATGGATTCTTTCTTGTTGATATCTTCTTAGTTGGATCAATATATCACGGGCCTGACCAATATTTGGGAGATGCTGAGTTCGACCCCATTCCTGGGACACAGATGATTCTGACTGAGGTATTTCGATGTTTTCTTTAGTACCCACAGGCGTGTGCCGTAATACAACTTTAATTTGGCTGTGGGAGCTTCCTTCATATCCTTCGTAAATATTCAGTGCTGTAATGCGAATGCCTTACCAAGGAAGCTCTGGATGGGTTCGGAGACTTCAAAGTAGGAGGGCAAATTATTCAAACTGTGAAATATGCAGATGACCTTGTGTTAATGGCTAAGGAAGAAACTGTGCTACAGGGCATGATTGATAGACTAATTGAAATTGGAAGGTGCTATGGCATGGAAATGAATGTGGAGAAAACAAAAGTAATGAAAATTTTGAGACAACCAACCCCAGTCACAATAAAGATAGACCAAAAACAACTGGAGAATGTGAAATGTTTTAAATATTTGGGTAGCTTGTTAACAGATGATGGAAGGTGTACTTGTGAAATTAAATCCAGAATTGCCATGGCAAAAGATGCATTTAGCAAGAAGAAGAATCTTTTTGCCAGCAAATTGGACGTAAATTTTAGGAAGAAACTAGTGAAATGCTACATTTGGAGCATAGCTCTGTATGGGGCTGAAACATGGACACTTAGGGCAGTAGATGAGAAACATCTGGAAAGTTTCGAAATGTGGTGTTGGAGAAGGATGGAGAAGATCAGTTGGACCGATTATGTGAGAAATGAAGAAGTGTTAATTAGAGTCAGTGAGCAGAGGAATATCCTACATGAAATAAGAAAACGGAAGGTTAATTGGATTGGTCATGTTTTACGCAGAAACTGCCTTCTAAAAGAAGTTATTGAAGGAAAGATAGATGGGCGGATAGAAGTGACAGTAAGACGAGGAAGATGCTGGATGACCTTGGGGACAGAAGAGGATACTGTCATTTGAAGGAGAAAGCTCTAGATCGCATTAAGTGGAGGAATTGTTTTGGAAAAGACTGTGGACCTGTCGTCTTGACAGATTACTGATGATGATGATGATGATGTATGTACCAAGTTACTGATAGTATCATTGAATAGTTTATAACTAGTATTTTCTAAATTTTCGACTAAGTATTAAGAAAAAAGCGAATAATATCATCTTCGTCTGCTACTAGTTCCTCTCGTCTCCTCTCCTCTCCTCTCCTCTCCACTCCTCCTCCTCCTCCTCCTTCATGGATTAGAACATGCCTGCTCTGTTCCAGTGTGTTGATCCCTCCACTTTAACTCGTTGCCGTCTTCCTATGAGTTGCATGTTAGAATTTCTTTTGAATTCTCCTTTCTTCCATTCATTTTCACTCGATCTGGATTTCAGAATTTCATTATTTAGATAAAGATGTTAAGTTCTTCCCTAGGTTTATTATTTCTTATTTGGGCCTTCCTTGGGCTCCACTCCTGAAGAATTCCAACTCTGTAGTTTCAGTTTTTTCCCTTGCTTTTTGTTATTATACAGTAGTATTTGAGCCGATTGTCTAGATAATGTGGGACCCTAAACGTCTCACAACCCTATGGGACTTCATGGCCTGTTACAGGGATTGCTTTACTTACTTTACTTTTTAGTACAGTAGTACTAATTTCGGGGCCATATGTGAGTAGAGGTACTGTCTAAGCCATATAAACTTTCATCTGTATACTTTCTGGCCATATTTTTCAGTGTTCTTATTGTGCTACACTTTTTGTTAAATTTGTCCATCTTTATTTCTAAGTCATCTTCTGTACTTGTCTTGATCACTTTCTTGTCCGAGAATAAGTTGTATATAGAATTAAATCTTTTGTGGAACTATTTTTTTGGTCTCCTGCAGCAAAACCTTGATGTCTCTGTCAGTGTAAATATTTAACAGTACGGGGCGTAGAGCGTATCCTTGTTGAGAGCCTTTGTTGTTTTCTATTGGAGCATTAATATTTAATCTAGTTTTTCTTAAAGTTATGGTTGCATTTTAGTACGGACTCTTCTTGTGAAATGTGTCGGAAATGCCTTTACAGTCATTGCTTCCCATATTTTTTTTTTTGTAAAAAGCCATCATCACGCAAATACATGGCTAATATATATACACCACTGAACTGCAGTACTAGTAAAATTGGATACAATGATATTAATTATATTAAAATACTTGGCGTAAAATACAATAAATTAGACTATATAAAACAAAAGTTATAATATGAAACAAGAATAAAATTCTTCGATTGATGCTTTATATTATCGAGTCAGCCGTTGGTTTTTGTGATTTTGTTTTGTTCCCACGGACAAATTGGAGTATTCTATATTTTGTATATATATATAATAAATTGTTGTAGAGGCTCGTGATGTAGATGTAGTAATACTAATGTTAATCTGAAAATGATATGAAAGTAATACTATTAAATTTTCTTATAATTAACAATTGATTTTGGTATTGAAGGTATACAAGTAGTGTATTATTTACTTACTGTTTTGTCGGTGCCTCATCTTACAAAGTATTGTCCGTTCTGTAGGGAATGTAAACAACGACTGATTTGGTGATGTAAGTTAAAAGTCAATGTAAGGAAGGGGAGGGGGAGAGGAGGTAGAGTTAAAGTGTATGCGGAAGTTGGGAAGGGGGGTTATGACTGTATATTATGTTTTGTATGTATCAATGATTGATCTAGAAAAACCGTAGTGAACGGAGAAGTTCATGGAGGTAGGCCTAGGCCCACTGGGGCTGTAGTGCCAAGGAAGTAAAAAATGTTTGTAGCCTGAAACGATTTGACTCCCAGTCCATTACGTTCTTCTTGCATTACATTTCAGGTAGCCACTGTGATGTCAGTTTAAATGAAGAGAGTACAGTAGTTGTACAATTAACCAGATAAGGATAAATTGCTTTATGAATTTTCAGAATTAATTTGCAGGTGCAATATAAATGTTCCTTGAATAGGTGCTTGATGAGGAATACAGTATCAAATCTTTCATCCACGAAAAGACGTCATCACTTCCTTAATTAAAAATTGGAAAGAACATTACTCGCAAAAGAAATTAAGCAAAGAGGTGATGGAATAAGAGAGGCCGTATACTACTCTCATTTGAAGAGCTGTTATTTTCGCACGAAAATATCTATTCTCATTAGCTCCCAGCTTTCATAACTACCAGCCAAGGTCATCTTTGTAGGCCTTTGTATATATATGTTCGTTTTATGTTACCGTTGATGTTGAAAGCAAATGAGGAAGGTCATGATTTTTCTTTGCATTTAATCTGTATTCTGCACGCCCCTATTTTTTTTCTTTCCTTTTGCTCTTGGAGCATAGGGCAGATTTCTCAGTTTCGTAATCATTCTTACACAGACGGTAAGACTCCTTCGACGGGTGATCAGCTCGTCGCAAGGTCTCTACCTAAACAGAGGACAACACAAACAGAATACACGCATACACACACAAAACATCGTTGCCTTGTGTGGGATTGGAACTCAGGATCCTGGCTTCCGAGCGAGCGAAGAATTATATGCTCGGCTACCGTGACAGGCTCCTTAAAAAGTACAATTCAAAAATCGAGTGCTGTTTCGTATATGAATATCTAGAACAAGAGAGAGAAAGAGAAAGTTATTCTCGCGGACAACTGTTCCAGAGTACTTGTCTCTCCATATGCAACCAGCTCAGTAAACCTCCTGGATGCATTGTATATCAGGAAGATGTATCGTCGTAAAGTTGTGATTTGAGGAAGGAGATCATAGCAAAGACAATGACGTCGGATCCTATAGCCCATCTATCTAGGTCAATGTTGGTGTTGATGGCCAATGTATACCTTTTCTTTCCTTTTGAAGCTAAACGAGTTGCTCCCTCAATCTCGTCTCCCACCCAGCCAACACCTGATCCCAGCCATCTTTCAACATCAGCTGCGAGATATATTTGGCCACGTACTTCGCCATAGGCCTCTTTATACACATTCACTTCACTCTGCTCGAGGTTCTTGTTAGCCTCCTCCTGCCGTTGCCGTTTTTCACTTCAAAGTGTAACCGTACCATTTTGTTGATAAATCAATTGAGAGTTCTGCTTAACGTATAATTCAGATTTACTTATAAGCCTAGTGCAAGGTGTTCTTGAATCAGTTTTCTTAGAGTACGTTTAAGTTTCAATTGAAACACATACCAACTGGAAAGAGAAATTCAAAAAGTTGGAATTTGGCACCGAGTTTGCAGTCTGCTGCGCCTTCACACTGTAAGTTACAGTTACATTAGTCACCGTTACAAATGATGCAGATATTTTCTGCATCAGCGTTTCATGAAGCGAAACCTGTTGCAAGAGCGCAACTACAGTCTTTGTGTAAGCAATGAAGGCATCCACCAAGCAATCCACCGATTCTTTAAACAATCAAACCGGAGAGTCGTTATGTAGTATAGTATTTTTATTTTGTATTATTCTTGGTGGGGTGAGACTGAGTGCACTTGGTACTGCGGCCACTACTGGCCTGTTGTATCAGACACAGATGACAGATGATGGTGACTTTGGAGCACATTTTCAAAACATCTGTTACCTATCTTTATGCCATGATTCTGCCCTGCATTCTGGTGACGAGACAGCAACATGTACTTAGTTTTCTTTGCTTTTACTTCTAGACCGATCTTCTTACTAGCGTCAATTAAAGTTTCTCTGCTTTATGGTATCTATATTACCACTCAGTGTCGTAGCAGGTTGAAATTTGAGAAAGTTTCGCATTTATTTACATGAGTATTCAATTTGGGGCGTAAATTCTATCGGCGAAATGAATTCGGTGCACGTTAAACATTTTCTGCTTGCAGAAATAATTCGTCCAATTGTCCAATCATCTGCAACGTAATTCTGTAATAAGTATGCAAATGTTGTGATCTACTGCATGTCTTTCTTTTTCTTTTACGAAAGAAAGATGTTATATAAAATGCTACCGTTTTCATGTTCACGAATGGAAATAAAGAAATTATTGAACATAAAATGCTTGTTATATTCCCGTGCTGTCTAGAGCTTACAGGCAGAGGCATAGGTTGCGGAATCAGTGGAATGCGTGCAACAAAATATACATAACGTAGTACTTATTACAGAGAAATGCAATAATTGATGAACTAATAAGCTGTAATATGGCCTGTGGCTCCGGTCTAGAAAACCGAAATTAACGGGAGTGGGGATTTGTTGCGTTGACCACGCGACACCCTCTATCCGCTAAAGTTAGCGCTAACTTCCTCGACAAGCGGCGGTTGCTCAGTCGGTATAGTTCTCTTGCGGACTAAAACCACGGAGTTTTTTTATGTGCTATAGCAGGCCCGTCTGAAAGTTTTCAGTCTTCTTTATCTGAATCTGCAAGAATGAATTACAGCTATACGGTGGAGAACTGATAATCGACTGTGTGTCCAACTCTGATATAAGCATCACAATATTCACAATTTCCTTATACGTTTTGTCTGTATTCATTGCACGAAACATCTTTCTCATAGTAATTCCCTTAATGCTGCCTTATTACGTAATTATGCTCTTTGTTAATTGTAGGTAATCCGGCTCTGAATATGAGTAAAACAAAACATTATATAACTTTGCTCATTAAGTGAATATTAAAAATTGATAAATGTTTAAACACTTTACGTCATAAAACTTGTTATATACACAGTAGATCTCAGTATGGGCTTCATTAGTGTCGCGACATACTTCAAGGCGATATGCAGTTTCTTGCCAGGTATTGGCGAGAATTCCTTTGCTAACACTCTGTGTATGTCAAACAGTTTTTCCCGAAAGTAATTCGTGTCTTTCAGCTTTTCTTGATAAACACTTTCTCCTACAGCTCCACAGAAGATCGAAATCTAAGGGAGTGAGATCTGAGAAACGAGGGAACCAGGGAATTGAGGTCTTTCTTCTTCTTATGCAACGACCAGGGCACACCCTGACCAGAGAGACTTTAAAGAGGATAGGAAAACTGAGATGTTGCTTCGTGTACTGGAAAACTGTTCCTGCAGGAACGTGACGCGAAGCAGTGTCCTGCATCACAGCTTGGAACTTTCCATCTGTCATCGTAGTATTTAAAGGAAATGAAAAAAAAAACACGCTGGTGAATGGCGCTGAAATTCAGATGTGGAAATCTATGCTACTCGATTCGGACAAAATAGATCGAACTTAACGACGAATACGAATGTACTGTAACGTGGATGGCCAGAACGTTGCTAGATAACAGACCGGTAAACACCACGCCGCCGAATTCACACAAGGCAATAATGAAAGATGTATCTCAGTGGAGGAATATTACTGCACGTTGCTAGGCAACAGAACACCAATGAAGACGCTGGCTAGGAATCACATGACTTGTTTTCTATGTGGTCTTCCTTATTCTGCGTCTTCTGTGCGTGGTCCTTGCGGAGGCTATATAACGAGAGTAACACCAGCAGTTCAGTTCATTTCTCTGTAGGAGACAGCCACAGGAAGCGCATAGATGACCTGTGAAGACTTAGCGTGTGAATTGAAAACTTTATTCATGCGTAATACTTGGAGTGAGTGATTCAGTGAGGCTGTTATAGTTCCTGTGTTTAAATTGAGCTACCAGGAGCGGACCACTGTGTAAATGGGCGATAGCGCTGTGTTCAAATGTGATTAAGAGAACTTGTAACCAACGTGCTAATAAATTCAATCATCCGAAGTAGAACCCGTCATTTTCGTCACGCGTACCACCCTGCACGTGACAGTACTGATTTTAATTTTGTGATGTGCTTTTTCCCGTACGCAATGCATCTTCCATTAAACTGAAAGAAAACCGGACAGGACGGAACTGCCCCGCACACACGTACGCAAGTATGTACTTAGATTAGCGACCTCCGTAGTCTAGGGGTAACGTTCCCACCTCATGACTCAAGGTACCCGGGTTCAAACCCGGCGGAGGTCGTGGAAATTTTAAGGGCAGAAAAAATTCTGGAACAAGTCCTCCGGGAGGGACTTTTAAGCCTTGGGTCCCGTGTCGTAGATTTACGGCACGTAAAAGAACCTCATGTCTCTAGGAGCCCTCTGAGCTAAATTAGGCAAAATTTCCCGCCCAAGTAGTTTCCAATGCCTCCGGTAGATGGGGAAAGTATTAGGTACCACTGCCAGATGAGGATCGACCTCGCTGACAGAAAGGGACTAATTATCAGATAACACTGCCAGTAGAGGGCCGACCTCGCTGGCAGAAAGGGGCTGATAACGGACACCAGTACCGGTAGGGTATGGGGACAGTAGAAATTAAAGGGGGTGCACAATGGACCAATAACTGGTCTAAGTGCGTGGGGAAACCCACCTCCTCCAACAATGAATGAATGAGTGAATGTACTTAGATTGCTTCACGAAGCAAGGAAACCTTGGGAAGTTACCACACAACATTAAATTGTTCGCATTTTATGTCTGCTTCCATTTCTCAGACAAATGATTCTATTTTGTTGATATTTAGTGCCGGATATTCTGTATTCCATTGAAACTATAGGTACAGTGCCACAATAATTATGAACTTTTTACACCTTAAAACCTTGTATAATAATCGGCCGCGCCATAACTCAAGCGGTTAGTCGTTGCCTTCCCACCGCGGCGGCCGGGTTCGGTCCCGTGTCTGGTCAAGTGGGATTTGTGGTGGACAAAGTGGCGCCGGGGTAGGTTTTCTCCGAGTACTTTGGTTTCCCCTGCCAATCTTCGTTCCACCAAAGTCTTCATCATCATAATCACCCGGGGCAGGCTACATTAGGCCAATCAGTCTACGTACCGTGACACTGGCATAAGGAGGTCACTCACATGCTGTGAATGGGAAATGTCCTGGGAAGGTAGCTAAATTTACACTAAAACTTTAGAAATAGTACAGTAACAACATGCGCTGTGTGCTGTTATCTAGAGAAACGCTATGACGCTTTGTAAACAAGCTGACGGTAAAATACCGACTGAGCGTATCTCCCGTTGCGATTTGCATCTACCATTCTCTGCTATTTGTAACTACTTGATAACATACGTAACGGCAGAATAACATGCATTACTCGCTTACCTTTATAATAAATGACATAGAAATAAAATTAAAATATTTGTTTATTTTTAATTAAGTCAAGGAGGATCAAATGGTCAGAGCATGTAGCACGAATGGGACGAAGATGAATGCATATAAGATATTATAAGATTGGTGAAAAAGCAGAAGGAAAGAGACCACTGAAGAGGTAGGTGGGTGGACAACATTAAAATGGATCTTAGAGAGATAGAGTGGAATTGTATGGATTGGATTCATCTGGCTTAGGATAGGAACCAGTGGAGGGCTCTTTTGAACACAGTAGTGAACCTCCGAGTTCCGTAAAATGCTGGGAAGTTCTTGAGTAGATGCACAAGTAGTAGTTTCTCAAGAAGGGCTCAGCTCCCATGACTGAGTGAGTGAGTGGGTTTATTTTTCCTTACGTTTAGAACTTGTGAAACAGAAGCCAAAATTTTTACTCCTATTTGCTATGTTCGATCACATTGCTTCTTATATTAAAATTATAAGGGATTGGATTTTCTGTATATCTTTTTGTTCTTTGTTTAACGACGCTTCCCATATCAGATTATATAGTGTCGAATATATTTTGTAGATTAGCCACGTGAAAACATTTTTCTTTTTGCTTCACAAATTCTCTAACTTGGCAACTATAAGATTCAGAATGTACAGCCAGGCAAACACTTTCTTCTTGGCACTGACTGAAATCTCTTTACATGGTACTGAATTTCGGACCTTGATTCCATCCTGAATTTCTTTGAAAAGTTGTATCGTATGTGATATACCTTGAGAGGTTAATAAATATACTCTCCACCTAATAGGGATCCATAAAATTAATTAGCATGTTCACAAGAACCACCATCGAATTCTGTCCTAATCCAGCTGAATTGAGTCATCACGCACATGCCCTCTTTCTTCGAGGTAAAGTTGTGTATTGTTTTCTTACCTCTGCTGATTATTACATATAGCGAGAAGTAAATTTATTGCATTAAACTCATACGTCCTTTTTAAGTAAGGTTGAAGAAAGACACCACAACCTATGATCCATAAACAGAGCGAGACAGAGAAGCTGTGTGTTTATAAATGATTATTTCTGTAATATTATTTGTAATTTGTCGTACAAATTCTGACGAAAGTGGGTCATTTCCAGGAGCTTCTCTCGTGCTCTTGGAGACTATTTACTTATGGTTTCGGGTGTTGATCCATCTTACTCTCTCGGTATTTTATGATAGATATTTTCTTAACATGGCGGAGTTCCATCCCGCTGTAAAGCACGCCAACTGTAGGATTGAGCCAGAGTCTCTTTAACCAACCTTCGCTGCCTTCCTGGGTGCTGTATCGATCTTGAGACAAATCGATTCCTCTGCATTTGCGGACTGTTTAGAACTTAAACACAGACAGTAATTTAAACCCTTGTGCATAAGGAATGCAGCTAGGAAACTTGAGCCAGTAACAGATTGGTTATGGGATGGACCGCCTGAGTTCGATCCCGGTACTGGCAGGACTTTTCGTCTAGTTGCGACGCTCTGAGTCTCACACACTATAACTGACTTCATGGATATAATTTAGGATAACTATCTCCGTTCAGCAAGAAGACGGACTGGAGATGAACATTTGGCGTTTGTTTGTGCATGCATTCATCTTTTTTTT
>NW_019719358.1:1953414-1956758 GCF_002891405.2 Cryptotermes secundus
TTTTAGCGAAGAGATTGAATGACTTAAACCGTCTGGCTGCTATCGTCTGCTTCCACGTGTAATAAGAAGACCGACCGAGGGAAAAGGAAATACTGATGGTGGATGGTCAGGACAAAGTTAGTCGGTTAAGGGAGTCCGTTTTTCCAGGATATGAGCAAGCTCACTAGCAGGGCTGAGACGCTAAAGAACGAAACTCATTAAAATATTGTTAAAACTGTTTCCATCTCCAATAACAATCAGCAAATCTCAATGAGAAAATTCACTCAGGTATTAATGTTTAAGAGTATAATCACTGTTCGTTCTGGATCTTATGAAACAAGTGGCCAAGCAAGTTTGCTTGTATGTTAGTCTGGGAGATGCCCGGTTCAAATCTCGGTCTGGACACCGAGTCTCCTTACTTGCCACCAATTCGACTTCCTGTCTACATATCAGGAACCTGTCGTCTAATCCACGACACATTTCAGGATTTCCTGGAAATAGGAGTGCGAGTTTCGTGAATTTTTTTTGTCCGTACTAAGAAATGCGGTGACACTATCTATAACTAGGTCACGACCACTTCCACTATGCCCTCTACATTTGATTATTCACTTCTATCCAGTTATTCAACGCTATATAACTCATAACTCCTGACAATGTAGTTCGATAATTTTTGAAACGATAAACAAGTAAGGCTCCAATAGCAAGTGTTCAGGAGCCTACCCAGACTCCAGTTCTGAGCATGACGGGGGCTGTCACAGGATTAGCATCGTACATATTGCTAAAGTCTCTTATGCATAGAGTTACATTCGCAATCCGTATGCTCCAGCACGACGGGAATTTCATTTCTGGCCTCAATGTAAAAGACAATAAAAATGCTTTCATGCAAAATATTTTTATGAGTGATATAATTAACAATGTTGTCACATATAAGGGAGCGTGACTTACTAGACGGTTTTGGATTGATAATTTGGTTTATTGACGCCTTTTTTTTTATTCCCTTAGTGGGGGGTGGATTCCAACTGGTTCCACTCGGCACGGCGGCCACTGATTGGCCTATTGTAGCCTGCCCCGTGTGATTATGATGATGGAGAATTTAGTGGAATGAAGATTGCCAGGGGAAACCAAAGTACTCGGAGAAAACCCGCCCCAGCACCACTTTGTCCACCACAAATCCCACTTGACCAGACCCCGTGATCGAAGCCGGGCCGCCGCCGTGGGAAGCCAGCGACTAACCGCTTGAGCTATGGCGCGGCCGTCACTGACGCCTTACGCACACCACTCAGAAGTACAGTTAATTACAGCGTTATCACTGATCTAGACACTTTACAGTTCACCGTTAAACACAATAATGTTCTCAGTCGTCACTAGTCGTATCCTGACAACGGATTTCATAAGTCTCACTGTCACTGCAGCTCATATGAAGTCTTCTTTTCACAGCCAACTTTCTTTCTTGTCATCTCTTGTCATTCATTCGACTGCCATTTCCAGAGACTCTGTCAGTTCTAGTTCTAACCAGAGCTAGAAACACTATGATTGGAGGTTTAATCCCAATTAATTCATCTTGACTACAAGCCCCATGAGACTCACCATCAGCATTTTTTTCGAATGAACATTTGCGGTCGTAGTCCTTATGTAATATGCTCTCTAATGAAAGGATGAGTCTGTCGTTTACAGTTGCGGCAGGATTTCGCCAGCACAGTCATTCTTAGGTCCGAGTCCCGCTGGACTCATGACCACATTTTACTATCTCAGATTCGAGACTCCTCCAACCTGGAGGCCCAGGACCTCGTGTTAATATCCCCTAGGAATAGGGTGGACCAGTTATACCACCCAGACACTGGGTTCCCTTTTCGCCGTTGCCTCTAATCTTCATTATATAGCATCGGGACTATCCGATAGAAGGATTATGTTTGCTGGAAGATAGCATGATGAACACAGAAGTGTATCCGATATAGCGATCAGGTGTTGTAAGGTCAGTTACTGAAGGGAAAGACAGAATTTAGGAGGAAGGTAAATCTGAATAAGGAACAGCGCATCGAGGTGATACTTCTCTTATGCAAGGTGTGCCATTTTAACTGTTCATTAGTACAGGCATAATTCTAATGGACAAAAGGGAAAGGAATGACTAGGACAGAAGGCTGAAAATTTATCCTGGTTGCGTCTCAGCTTGTCCAAATCGGTAGACGTGATATAATCCCAAACAGAAATATGTTCAACGTTAGATTACCTGGAGTAAAATGTAACATATGCCGGTCACGATAGCCGAGCGGTCTAAGGCATGTACTGTCTTCGCTCGCTTGGAAACCGCGATCGTGGGTTCGAATCCCACTCAGGGCATGGATGTTTAATTTGTGTGCCTTTTTCTGTGTTTGTGTACAGGTAGAGGCCTTGCGACGAGCTGATCACCCGCCCAAGGAGTCCTACCGAATGTGTAAGATCTATAAAAACCGAAGTGAACGGAGAAGTCCATGGAGGTAGGCCTAGGCCAACTGGGGCTGTAGTGCGAAGGAAAAAAAATATAACATATAATACAGTCCATGTATGAGGTGGAGGTTATGCTGCCAAATAGAAACAACTGAGTATATATGAGAAAATACTTTAGTGGCATAATCAATGAAATGAAGTTCAGAATCCGAAGTACTCCCATGTCTTCAATAGAATCGGTACAGGTTACAGAGAACTGACAAAGTTTACAGGCCTAGCGTAATATTCTGGCTTCCCAGAAGGATATTACTTTAGTTGTAGTAATGTTGAGATTGTTAGTTGTGAACCATCTTGTAAGGAATCAATGTCTGATTATAGTGGATTGAAATATTGTATGTAGGTGAGTTATTGGTATGGTAAATATTGGTTCTGTTTGAGCGATAGAAAATACACAGAGTAGTTAATTGCATCACATAAGCCATTAATAAACATATCGAGAGTCAGAGTCCCAAAATAATATAATAATAATAATTATAATTAAGTATTCTGTTATTTATGTGCCGAGTCAGTAGCTACGAAGTATTTACAGACACAGCACAGTGTAAATACTGGTAATCACTTTAAGGACAAACACAACATGAAGACAAAAACAAATTATAGGAAAGCACTGGCGAAATATAATGACGACAATAATAATAATAATAATAATAATAATAATAATAATAATAATAATAAATAATCAGCCGAGAAGTACTTGTACATTTTATAAACGGAAGGAAGTATTAATAATTCGTCGTACAACATTTATAAGGCTAGGAGTAATGAGGACTCCTTCTTATCCCTTCAGTAGCTTACCTCCACCTTCTGGACTGACGTAAAACTGAAGAATCCTCCTTTGCGTGGAACTGATATTAAGAGCTTCTTTCGTTGTGTAATTTGTA
>NW_019719358.1:1956817-1984194 GCF_002891405.2 Cryptotermes secundus
ATCTGAGAAATTAACGGGGTTGGGTGGGGAGGGGGAGGGGGAGGGGGAGCGGAACTGTCGCAGTGTGCGTAAAACACTGGAGCTCATTTCTGCACGAGCCACAATACGTTACAGTGCTGTTGCCACTCTAGCTCCAAGTGCGATATGTTTGCTGCTGGAAAGAAAGTAGGCAATAACCGTGAGAAATGTGAGACTTGAGGCTGCTAGGGTGGCTACACTGCCTGCTGTCCTCTGGGATGTGACGTCATGTCCTTCACTTGTGTATTGACTCTGTTAGTGAGAAACCGTATATCTTAGATTAACTGAATAATATGTGGCCGCGCCATAGCTAAAGCGGTTAGTTGCTGGCTTCCCACCGCTGCGGCCCGGGTTCGATCCCGGGTCTCGTCAAGTGGGATTTGTGGTGGCGCTGGGGCCGGTTTTCTCCGAGTACTTCGGTTTCCCCTACCAAACTTCATTCCACCAGTGAAATGAAATTGAAATGAAAAATTGGCAAAGAGCCTGTGATAGAGGGCTAGACGAGAAATGAGACTAAAAACCAGGAGTCCCGCCAGAGGTGAAGAAGCGGGAGGAATTCACGGGCCGAGTAGAGTTTAGAAATCCATAAACTAGCTTTTGGGGCCCTTGAAGAAGAGGTCTGTCTAAACACCCCCTGGGCCTTGCCATATACAGAGGAGCAGGGGACCGCAAGCCCAAATCGGGAAAGCCCATCACCGCTACGCAGTTCAACCGGCCGGTAAATGGGAGACGCAGGAGAAGGAAGGTGAAGGAAGAGAAGGGAAGAATGTCCAGGGTGCCCAGGAAGATGGCTACAGGCTGCTTCAGAAAATAATATCCAATAACCCAAGAAAGACGCTGCTCATTCCTTATTATGTGTGCTCAGCTTATCATCAAAAGAGCATTCAGTCTAAAGTTAGCAACAGATTTAGAGGTCAGACAACCTTGTTGTCTATTGCGGCTTTTATTCAGCCGATAGTGCAAACTATCAGGGACTAGCTCTATCGATTGAGCCCAACTGAGTAGGGTTTACCTGAAGATGGAGAAAGCATCCAGTCTCCGAAACGTTAGGTTTAAAATAAAAAAAGTACTGTGTTTCAGACAAATAACAGGACGACGGATAATGTCCAGAAATATAATATTTGTATTCACAATTGCCCGTGCATAATTTAAAATAAAATCATTTAAAAAGAGTTATTTACAAATTTACGTGCCTTATAAGAATTGTATTCAAATTGACTTGCTGGGGTTAATTATTCCAGAATAATTTACCTTGTGCCTTGTATACACGCAAGTTGCATCTTCTTCATAGGAAAGTAGTAGGATGCGCTTAATTTTCAACGGAGGTTTATTGTACGAATGAATGTTGCCTATCTTACCCAGACGCCGATCAGGAATAATCAGTCACCATTTTGGTGAATGATGGGTGATTTTGCATTAACAACTTCCCTTTCCACGCATCCTCCGCAATTGATTGCTGAGAACTACCCTGTCTAAGCGCAATATTCAGCTTCATTTTTCTTTTCCCTGACACTACAGCCCCAGTGGGCCTAGGCCTACCTCCATGAACTCCGTTCACTTTCGGTTTTTCTAGATCTTACACATTCGGTAGGACTCCTTGGGCGAGTGATCAGCTCGTCGCAAGGCCTCTACCTGTATACAAACACAGAAAAACGCACACAAACATCCATGCCCTGAGTGGGATTCGAACCTACGATCTCGGCGTCTGAGCGAGCGAAGACAGTGCATGCCTTAGACCGCTCGGCTACCGTGACCGGCTTCAGCTTCATTTATGAATGCAATTTATAGCGTGGCAACTTGGAAATTTGTGATACTTGTCAGTATTAACAGTCATAGCAGCCAGATTTTAGAATAGCATTAGAGGATAATTGTTCTGAGAGCTGAGTATAAATTTTCCTACAATTATTTAACGAAAATTGAACCTTGCAACTCGTTTTACGGCCTGAACCTGAATGCTACATCTATAGAATCTACTGAAGTTAATTGATTCTGGGTTTCCATTTACAAACTCTAACGACAACGGATATTTGGACCATTATTATGGTTTCATGAACATTTTTTTACTCTTAATTTCCTGCGAAACGAAAAATTACTTTTCTATTAAGTTTTAGAAAAAGCGGAACATTATATTAACTTCTAATACAAGTTGAAGTAAGCTGTAGCTAAGTAACGGCAGCGAATATCCAGTGTTAACAACGAGGTAGAATAGTGTCACGTATAGGGCTTGTGCGTGACTTATAGACGGGGTTTTAGATTGCATGATTGGGTTTATTGATAACTTATACACATCACTCGGAACTGGAAAGAATTATCGCTGATCTACACGCTTTACAGTTCACCGTTACACACACACACTTCTGTCCTCGGTTTTCACTAGTCGTTTCCTAGCAACGGACTCATAACATTCTCGCTGTAACTTCAAATCGCATATGAAGTCTTCTTTGCATAGTCTAATTCCTTTGTTGCCATTATTCTCAATCTGCTGCACTTGCGAACTCTGAAACTCAACTTAGTTCTAATTTTAGTCAAAGTCAGAGTTACTTTACGACTGGCGGTTTACTGCTAATCAGTTCGTCTTGGCGTCAAGCCCCTTGAGACCCATTACCACAGATTTCTTTTCGAACTGAACTCTTGCGGTAATAATCCTTATGTAACATCCTCTCTGAGGAGAATATGGGTTTGTCTCATGAATATGACTGGCCTTCCGTCAAGTGCTTATTTCGCACATATGACATATTACTGAAAATTCTTCCTTTTTCACTGTACACAAGTTCTCTGTCAGTACAGTCTTTACAGAGCAGATCATGCCTATCTTACGTGTCTTATGCTACAATGGCAACCTAGACCTAGTCACGATCGTAAGTTTAAGCCTCTTATATTTTCTATGTCTGGCTTCACTTTGTCCTATACCGCGAACATGTTCATTCTCATGATTTTGTATGAATTCTGCTTGTTGCCTGCACAATTTTGTTACATAATCGTGTAAGTACGGAAGATTGAAAGCTGTGTTCATCCATTATAACACAAACACAAGCTGAGTTGCTTTTGATTTGAATGAATGAATTCTAACAAACGCGGGAGATGACAGGTTCGAAACTTTGTGGGACGCGGAATATTTTACTTGAGTTCATCGTTTTCGTCACCCGCTCCAGACATGCGCAGAGACAATACCTTAAAATTAGGATCTGACCGCTTTCTTCCACAGACTCTTTAGTTTATGTCACTGGTATTCGATTATCTTTTGCTTCGTGATCTTTAATTAATGAGAACATCCTCAGTAAACTGTAAATTCAATAAATAAAATGCTCAGATTTCTGAGTTGCGCCATATTTGTTATAGTCACAGATGATCTGCCCGTCCTGAGCTCCGTGTGCTACTGTTTTGCTTAAAGGAGAATATACACCAGGGAAACTTTCACGTAAGTGTTCGTGTGCTATTAAGAATCGACATGTTGTCAGTTCAGGCAAGAAAATTGTTCGCCAGGTAATTGGTTTGAAAAGATAATCATGCTTTATTTCTAGGCTACATCCAGGGTTCATCGGACAGACTGATAAACCCACGATATAAATACATATTGTCACGTGTTGGGACAGATAACTTTACGCCGTACTGAATGTAGCGAAGTTATTCTACTCTCGCTCTCACACATATAAAATTCAGTTTCCCAATTACTGCCATCTGCAGAATCACACTTAAAGCTGCCCTTGACTCGATAACAATGGACCCGGCAACTGCTAGACTGCAACTGCACTCGGCGACTTCACGATCCACACTGTGTCACTCCTGATCACACACTCTCGCTCACAGACTGCTCAGCCGGCTTTTTATACTGTTCCCTGTTGCCTCGTGTTACCAGCGTTGTCCCCTGTTACGTCACAGTGGGAAGTGCTGTTACGTCACCGCGGAGAAGGGGGTGTCGTGCATAGCGCAATACGTCACAATATATATATTCAGTTACCATGCCAAGTTTCTGAACGTATGTACCCCCATATACAGGAATACAGCAGCATTCTGTGGAGGTAATTTTCAGATATAAATTGTATGGGAGTATGGGGAGGTTTAACTTAAATCTGTTAACGTCAATGATGAAATTTCACAAAGAATCTTCCACAGTCGATCCTATGAACTACAGGTTACGGGGGTATCTGAAAATTGTGTAACAACATTTTGAGTAATGCAACATTTGTTATTATTCTGCATGAATCTTCGAAGAATAAGTTTTCCGGTCTCCGCTCCGACTGAACTGTAATTGTGGGGTGGGGGGGGNGAAGCAGAGAAATCACTTCATTACTTCCCCGTGTCAAGAATAAAGTGAATTTTCCTCTTCTTCCTCGAAAGGTAAAGAACAAGACGTCTAGGTAGCGTCTGAACAAAATGACAGAAACCGTGACTTATACAGCACCCGAGGTTCGTAATCGCTGCTCAGTGCTAGCGGCCATTGCCGATTCGAGCAACTAGCTGCCTACCTGCCTGTCTGACTATGGCATGCTGTAGCTTGCATATAAACCAAAGGAAAGAGAGAAAGTTGTGCGCGAGGAAATCGAACCCTAGGGACGCACTGTGTGACGACATCTGTTTCGCCTTTCCTCAGGCTTTTCTTGTTCTCTACTACTTTCAGCCTCGCGATACGCTGAGCTGTGAAATGGCTCAGCTCTCCATACACTCTCATCTGTACCGATGTTCTCAAATTTCTGATTCTGTTAGCCAGTCTCGCACACGTCAACCCAGCGATATTACAGAAGCGTATATATATTAACTTTTTCTTATTGCTAGTGGGGTGGGACTAAGTCCCTTGTACTGCGGCTACTTCTGGCCTATTGTACCAGCCCCAGATGATAGGTGAGGGTGATTGTGGAGCAATTGGTGGAATGAAGATTGGCAGTGGAAACCGAAGTATTTGGAGAAAACCTTCCCCAGAGCCACTTTGTCCACCAAAAATCCGACTTGACCAGACACGGGATCGAACCCGGGCCGCCGCGATGGGAAGCCAGCGATTAACTGCTTGAGCTATGGCGCGGCCCTAGATATTAATGTACTTCGCAAAACTGTAAGGAAATATTGGTTGCATAACGTGTAATAACGGTAAATTTAAGCATAGTTCCAATTGTATTACTTTGAATATTGCTTTGAAAGTTAAATTTTTGTCTTCTGAGTTGTAATACTGTGTAGTCTTGTATGCGTATACCAGCGTTTCGGATGAACAGGCTGACTCCATCTTCAGGTTTTAACTGTTAAAATCGAATCTGCGGGTGTATGCAGAATTTTCCTCAGAAAGATCATTACTGGTATATACCTTCAAGTTTGTAAAGTGTCACAAAGCAGAAAAGCACAATCTGAACTGTATTATCGCTGTGTAAGCCAAATTACTTTAGCTGTATGTCCTTTATTTCGGCGATTATATGAAGCAAGATATGCAGTACCGATACAAGGTGTGAGAAAGAATACGAAATCTTAGTAGAAATAAATGAAGTCATCACCACTAAAAACCAAAAGTACATTGGAAGAGAATGCCTTTAAATAAAGAGTCACTCCTTCTTCAAAAAAGTTTTACAGCTTTAAACATGGACTGAACTGGCTTAGGATAATGATGACTGGTAGTTCTTTTGAAGGCTCAGCTCCCGTGGAACCAAAAATCTCTTATCGTTTCAGTAATAATGAACTGTTGTTGGAAATTTCTATAGGCGGAAATAGATTATTTGTTTACTTATCAAAATATGTGTTATTTATACTTCAAGGAGCCGGGATAGCGTAGTCGGTATAGCGATTGGCTACTGGCTACTGGCTGGACTACCGAGGGGTCGAAGTTCGAGTAGCGGTAGGGTCAAGAATTTTCTCTTTTCCAAGATGTGTGCACCGAATCTGGGGTCCATCCAGCCTTCTGCCCAATGGGTACCGTGGTCTCTTCCCACGGAGGTAAAATGGCTAGAACGTGAAGCTGACCACTCACTTCCAACTAGTTCCGAGGTCAAGAAAATGTGTCCCCAATACGTCTTCATGGCGTAGTGCTTAATTAGTTAAGCACAGGGACAACTTTACGTTTTACTTCAAGCCACGATCGCTCAATCACGAGGTTTATGGGTTATTTGTGTAAAGCCATTTGACAAGTCGCATTCTGTTGCAGGGTATTCCCCTGGAATTTTCTTGTCCAAAATGAAGATTATGTTAAGTGGGTTCAGTTGGAATTAGAGCTGAGTGCCTTCAGAATGCAAACCAGAAGCCGAATTTTGGCATTACAGCGTAGAATCAAGGTAAAATTATTTAAACCTGGACATAATTAATTAAACATCATGCTGTGAAGATATACGGGGGAGTGGGAAGTATAGCTCCACTCTTCTTAAACTGCGCGGTAGTTGGTATGAGGGGTCAGCTTCACGCTACAGCCCAGTACACTTTATATAGGAGGCTGGGGGGCCCTAGGGCCGGTGAGGATATTACGAGAAGAGAAAGATCTCTTACTACTATCGGAAATCAAATTCCAACTCTTCGGTTGTCTATTCAATAGCGTAGTCTATCCTGGCTCCTTAGTATACAGTTCCATTCTTATCATACACAGTAATCTTGCAGGCCTTCCCTTTCGTGACCAGGAGCCTCTCGTTAAAGCCGGATGAAGAAATGTTCATGAACCGATATTATTAAAAGAAATAAATTATATTGTCACGTGGATGGCCAGAGCGTTTTAAGGCAACGATCTGTCAACAACCTTCAGTCATGTAAGCGCACTGAACAATAGGACAAATGTTTATAGATCTCTGCTAGGCAATAGTCAACGCGCCAATAGGCTGACGAGATGGCTGTCACGTGACTGGCTTTCTACGAGGTCGATTCCGCGACCGTTGCTATGCAATGTTTCGGTAAACACGTTTAAAAAAACAGAGACTGTATTTTCTGTGTGGTCGGTGTGGCGGATATTTAAAGAGATTGCAGGCAGAACAGGTTTACCACCCTGTGAGTCGTAGGAGGCGACGAAAAGGGAAGTCTCAAATCTGAGACAGTAAAATATGGTCGCGAGTCTCGAGGGACTCGGACCCGAGAAAGACTGCGCTGGCAAGAGCCAGCAACATATATAGAAGACAGACCCGTCCTCTCGTCAGACAGGGCACCCCACAGAAACAAGACCGTAACTGGCAAACAGTAATAAATATCTGGCCATGAGCTCCAGATGAGGCTCGGAACCAAGACTTACTGACTGAGTCACAGCGTGACTTTGACTTTGACTTGAACAGATTTCAGTTTTAAGTGAAAATGAGGGAATTTTAAGTGCGGTTCCATTCAAGTGAGTTCTCGGTAAGAAGATAGCCATGGAAAGTTCACCGTTTGCGATGAAAAGATTTAATTTATGTGTAATACTTGGAGTGTGTGAGACTGTGCTAGTTTCTACGTATATTGAGATCCGTTGTCAGGAGACGACTAGTGAAGACTGAGAATACTGGTGCTTGTGCAACTGTGAAATGGAAGGTGTGTAAATTGTCGAAAGCGCTGTATTGCAGGGATTTAAGTGTGATTAAGAAAGACTGTAACAAAAGTGCCAATAAATCAAATCATCCGAACTAGAACCCGTCATTCTAGTCACGCGTACCATCCTAAATACGCGACAATATGGAAGCCTATTGGTGAACTTGACGAATTATTCCTTGGACTGGAATTGGACTTATTCTTGTTCCGTTCCACCGCATATGCATATGAGTCTGAATGCCTGAAAGAAAAAGGACCATATTGAATATGACATACTCGTAATTATATATAAATAGTCTCCGCAAGGTCGTGGGTTCAAGTCCCGATGAGGTCATTGGATTTTTTTCAATTGACCTAATCCTTCCAGCCGCATTATGGCCCTGGGGTCGACTCAGCCTCTAACAGAAATGAGTACCAGGAATTAATTAAATAATTTTCCTGAGGAGTAAAGCGTGGCCGGCGCGTGAGGCTGACAACCTTACCGCCATCTTTTAGCCGACTGTCTAGATAATGTGGGACCCTCAACGTCTCACAACACTATGGGCCTCCACGGCCTGTTACAGGGATAGCTTTACTTACTTATTTACATATGTCTAGAATGCTGTAACATGGGAGTAAATTAATCTCATATATACGTAATTGAAGGATCAATGTTGCTTTCTGTAGCTTGGCTATCTTAGAGGGGTTAGTTACCTGGTGCATAGTTGCCCTGTTTTCAGTGCCTACACACCAACTTCGTCACTTCTCTGCCGTCTGTCAGATCTCCAGAGATCAAACAAGCATGTGGACTGACTTGTGCACTTCTGTTTGAACCGCGTCAGGTTCAGCGCAAGTACAAGGCGAACTGTTTCACGAGGACCATATAGTTTCTATATTTTTGCGGAACACCTTCAGAATTAATTACCTGTCAATAACATGCACTCACTGGTGGATTGAAACGTCTTGCTTTTGTAAAGTGTACAGTCTGCCTTAACGCGTTCGTATTGTGAGATCAATTAACTCGGGTAACTGATGAGGAGCGCACGGGATAAGAATAGAAATTATTTGCACTCGCAACAATACAGTTCCGTTAACAATGAAACTCTTTTTATTATTTGCCTTTCACAATATGTTTCGGCCCCAACAGACCATCATCAGATGTTTGTTTTGCCAAAATTATTATACTGTGACGTCCATATCAGTAGAAGAATTTTGGAAAATTAAAATACCTGATGATGAATGGTTGGGGCCGAAAAATGTTGTGAAAGGCAAATAATAAAAATAGTTGCATTGTTGACGGAAGTGTATTATTGTGTGTGAATTATTGTAATGCAACAAGATACTTCAATACAATATTAAAATTATTTTAAATTGCTTGAAGCCAATGTGAAAATAGACTCATGACTTAGGCTAGTCAAGGTATGGCCCAGTAGCAGTCTCCTGCATATTCAAATCAAGAAAATGTCTACAAACAGTTGAACGCAGGCCCATGTGGTACAGTCTGGAGGAAAGTTAAATGAAGCAGTGAGAATCATTTTGTTACTCCATCAAAAATCAGAAATTTACAAAAAAAAAAAAATCCGTGGCCTGTAGTCCGCAAGCGAACTATACCGACCGAGCGACCGCTGCTTATCGGTGAAGTTAGTGCCAACTTCAGCGGATAGAGGGTGTCGCGTGGTCAGCGCAACAGATCCCCACGGTCGTTAATCTTGGTTTTCTAAACCGGAGCCTCTATTTCCTTGAAATAGCTCCACAATTATCATCACGAGGCTGAGTTCACCCCGATCTAGACCCACTACTTCTCAGAAAATCTGGTAGCGCCGGGAATCGAACCCGGACCTCTGGATCTGTAGCCAGGAACTCTGACCACTAGACCACAGAGGCGGCCTATTATTACTAAATTAAATCTATTAAGTAATGAGCCTTAAAATTCAATAATTTTCTCAGATATTTTGTGGTTGTATATTGATTTAAATTATCTGTAAGTTTTAAGCTGACTTGAGCACCTACTTGGGACTTAACGAAAATAGTATTTGGCCTAGAAAGAAATGAGAAAATTAGTATATTGCATAACTAGGAGATCCGTGATGGATATTGGCAACCTGGTGTTATTAGAGTTGTGTAATCCGAATGGCTACTATAGGGGAGACAAAGGAAAACTAGTGGAGAACTTAGCTAAGATAATATGTGATTACAATTCTGTACTTCGGCATCCCGTTGCAATTGTTCAACTTAATATCCATTATTCATCGTCCGTCCATATTGCAACACTCCTCCATTCACCACTCAATTTTTTAGTTTAATATTATACAGCTTGACACTACATGTTTCGGCCCCAAACGGCCATCTTCAGGTGTCTTGATATGTTACAATTATTTTATTAAATTGTGTTAAAACTGCTACACTGTCTTAGTTCGTGTTAAAATCACAAGCTGTAGTCCTCTTTTCAGGTAAAACCAGATAAAATCCTTTAAAGTTTCCACAGCTGTTGAGGAAACACGCAAACCAGGGACATATGGCAGTCATAACTGAAAAGTAGGCTACGAACATGAGGCGCAAGCTGCCGAGACAAAACACCCTGGACAGACATACATTTAGTAAAATGGACGACACCCCGTGTGAGGTGAAATAATATGCACCAAAATAACGTGGGTATAATAGAAACTTTAAAGGATTTTATCTTTTAAAGGATATTTGTGAGGGTACGAGGTTGATGGAGTTGGTTCACTATTATGTCCATTCTCGAATCTTGATATTATAAATTATACAAGAAGAGAGAAATTATATTTTACTTTAATGTCAACGATTAATTTTTTATTATTGTGAAAACAAATTTGTTTTGGTTTATTTATTGTTTTATATACTCGTATATTTACTTAAGTTTTTTATTTATGAATTAAAATTTATGTCAGACGCTCAATTTTTAAACCATATATTTTTTTAAGAATTGTAATAGTCGTTTCAGAAACAGAGTAACTACATACATTTCCAAATTTAGCTGAAATAAGACATATACATGGTATATGAATGCATAAAGGGTTATCAACTGATATGAATGTGATATGATGTATGATTGTTGCACTGTATAATAAACGTTGTGTCTGTGCTTACGAGTATATATACAGACAAAGTGATATGAAATATATACGTAAAATTGTGCTCTACAATTTAATTGCAGTTATTCTGGTATATACTTCAAAGCAGTGCTTGCTGTAATGCACCATTACCATTATTAATTTCATTATGTAAATTGAAAACCGTTAACAGAAATATAGGTCATAAATCTTTGAAGAAAATGTACAAGCCTTTGAAGGATTTAAAGTACAGCAATACCTCGCATAGTCCGGCTTCGATCAGTCCGGATTCACTATAGTCCGGTTTGAAAATTTCAAAACAAACTAAATTTTAATTAAGCAAAATAAAAATAAATTCTAAAAAAATAGCACACAAAATTATTTTTAATACTTAAATGATCGGTTTTTTTCCTTTTATACAGTCAAGTGTCTTTTTGTGCGGTTTATTTTATGTGCTTTCAAAGTTATGCGATACGATACATATTTCAATTTTTTTGTCTGGGGTTCCCCGTTCTATATGTATATACCTATGCTCGGGTCGTTCGTTCTTGAGCACTGACAGCTATCGCTGGAGGAGGTGGGGACAGCACTACTTTAACGGAATTTTGGAAGAGCTACATCAGAAACGTTATCGAAAACATAGGCGAAGAATGGCATGAATTAACGGCAAGCAATATGAGGGCAGTATGGAAACATATCATACCTCATTGTGCAAATGATTTCTTTGGTTTTGAAACTCATTTTGCTGAAGTCACTAATAACATAGTGGAAACTGGACAGCAACTTGGTTTCAATGAGTTAGATTCCGTCAACGTAATTGAGTGCATCAAAGTGAACACTAATGAACTAGATAATGAAACACTTATTAACATAAATGAACAACGTGCTTATGAGGAACGGGAGGACAACTTAGACAACGACGACTGTGTTGAAGTGTCTGCACGAGAATTAACAGCTGAACAACTACAACAAATTATTGGAATGGTTGAAACCTTGTCAGAGCATATTATGGAAGTTGATCCCAATATTGAACGTAGCCTTACAATTCGCCGAACGATAAACAATGCAAATCGTTGCTACAAAGAAATGTATGAAGAGAAAAGGCTAAAGAAGAAAAATGTGCAGATTGCGATTTTTAGAGAATGAAAAATGAATTGCGAAAAACATATTTTTTTTAAATTATTTCTGATAAAGACATTTGAATTTATTAATCACGTTTTATTTATTGAAAAACGGAGATATTTTTTGGAACCAATCATAATTTGTTGTATGTATTTAGTTCCTCGATTAGTCCGGTTTCAAACAGACTGGGATATGGGCGGAACCGATTACCCGGACTATGAGCGGTATTGCTGTATAAGATTGTAAGGGAAGAATTCATNTTGCGATTTTTAGAGAATGAAAAATGAATTGCGAAAAACATATTTTTTTTAAATTATTTCTGATAAAGACATTTGAATTTATTAATCACGTTTTATTTATTGAAAAACGGAGATATTTTTTGGAACCAATCATAATTTGTTGTATGTATTTAGTTCCTCGATTAGTCCGGTTTCAAACAGACTGGGATATGGGCGGAACCGATTACCCGGACTATGAGCGGTATTGCTGTATAAGATTGTAAGGGAAGAATTCATAAGCGTAACTTTAGTTTAACACTTTAGACACCCAAGGCCATTTGTAAAATATTTATAAATTACGATACGAAATGTAAGAAAATACAACGTGTCATCGTCGCAAAGACTAGCCATTTAACAATGTGTTGGGAAATAATAGTTACACATTGTGACGACGAAATAGAACTCAAAATATGCTCCTAGAACGAAAAGGCAAGAATTTATAGCCAGAAATGCCCTTTTAAGTACCTATATAGATTAGGGCGACCTTTGCAATTAATAATTTTGTATCTTGTGATACATCATCATGCATAATTTACACTGTCATACATTTGCACTCTCAGGAGATAGAACTTCATACACTTGACGTATTTGTAAATTTCAAGTTCTGCATAAGTTTGTACGTGTTATCAGAACAAAAAATTATAATTCAAGTTAAGGTTGCATGCATAATGATTTACTTCAATTTATATTTGCAATTTTCTGTATACTTCTTTCCCGATCCATAAGTTTTCTTGTTTATTTAAGATGCGTCCCATAGATATCGATATCCGAAATTTTACACAAATTTCTGTTTCTGAATTCTTTGAGGAAGCTGTACTTTCGCCAAATAAATTCGCACGAGCCAAACATTACAGCGTTCTTAGTGCTTCTTCGAAAGGGTCAGAACAAGTTTTACAAGGAAAGCTGAGCTAATTCTTAATGAAGAGGGCGTACTTATCGTACCCGCCACCTGCTAGCCATTCTTTCACCGTGTTTGCTCAGTGGCTTGGAATGCCCGCCCTCCTTCCGGCTGTCTTGCCCACCTAGGCTCTATACCACTCACCTCGACCCCCAGGATCCTCTCTAACCCTTCAGCCTCTTTCCACTTCCGTACTCCACTACCCAATAAATCACTGGAGCATAGAGACGGATCACGTTGGAGTTAGAACTTGCCTGGATGTGGAACAGAGAGATCCGGCACTTTGGGGGGAGGGGGGTCCCTCGGTGCACAGACATCAGTGAAAGAGGTTGCGTTCTGAAAACAAAAGTATGTAATACAAACTGAATGTTATTACAAGTATGGTTCACCCACTGAGCCTGCAGGAAGAATAGATGCATCTTCATATCAAATTACCTTGAAATATAATTAATTTGAAGACCGAACATGGTACTTCATTAAAGAAACATTTTCTTTTGTATTGTTTTCTTATTCGATCTATTCCCTAAAGAACAGTGTGGCTATTTTTTCTTTAATTATTCTTTATGAATTTCTAAACCGTTTCGCCTGTTTCATCCAGATTTGGCATGATGGTAGAGCACCTCTTATAAGAGGATTCGAACCCCAAACGTTTTAGTGCAAGTGTCCTCAGAAATTCTGGAAACCAACCAAAACAGTTTCTATATTATTCCTCGAGATATTTTGTGTTGGACAGAGCTTAACACAAAAGAGAGTAACAACGCTTTGGTTGCTCTAAATGTCTATCCCTTATAGATTCTGAGGCAGATGAAAGGAGCTGCTTATGCTTTGTCATTGTGTACAAAATAATGAAACGTTTGAAGTCAAATATAGGATGTATATAACAGCTGAAGTATGAGGACAGCGAAAGTAGTAACTATATTGTAAGATCATTGGTCACTTCTTATATATCAAGTGATCTGAAACAATAATTTTTCAAAACTATATAACTTTCCATGTAAACGGTAAAATTGTCCCTGTGCTTATCTAAATAACACCACGCCATGAACGCGTATGGGGGAGTGGATGTATAGATCCACGTTTTCTTGACCTCGGCAGTAGTTAAAGGTGAGTGGTCAGCTTCACGCCCAGGCCGCTTTACCCCCGGGGAAAGAACCTCGGGTATCCATTGGATGGGAGGCTGGGTGGGCCCCAGAGCCGGTCCGGGCGACATGGAGTAGAGAAAATACTTGACTTTCCATGTTACCCAGCTGTATGTGTGTGTTATGGAATGGTGTGTTATATTATCAGTTCTACACGAATGAGCATAAAAGATATAGAATCTTTAAATTACAACAAAAATTAACTCAGAACATTAAATAAAAAAAATTCATCAAGTACATTTGTGAGTTGCACAAATGTCTTATATATAACACTATCACACATGTTCTGATTTTTCCACATTACAGTAAAAAAACTGCCAAATCTTCATAGACAGAATTACTGGGTTCTTGGACTTTTTGCATCGTCCGGAATTCTAGGTAATAGAATACACGACGTTTCGGAAACTGGATCTGTTTCCATCTTCAGGTGAGAGAGAAAGACACCTGCTCGGTTGGACCTCTTAGAAAGAGCTAATCTCAATTGCGACTTTTCAAGAAGGGCCCAGTTCCACGAGTAAGTAAGCAAGCAGTGTAAGGTACACTGGACTATATGAATAATATTCCGACAAAATTACACGACAAACTACTTCGTTATTTAAAACCTTTATGAAGGAATTCTTATTGATTGGGTGCAACTGAGGAAATTTGAAACACTCTATTTTATATTTTCAAGATCTAGAGCCTTATAATATCCTTCAAAACGCTCGTGAAATATCTTTAAAGCACCGTCCTGTGTGAGAAACTCGAAACTAAAATGAAATGTCGAAAAGATGGCTGCTCTTATCTCTGTAGCCTGTCACTTGTTTCCGTCTCACTCTGCTCGCTTCGCATCATTTCGAGGCAACGAACCAAACGACATATCTAACAATGCCAAGATAAACATGGCTATGAAAATGTTTCTTCACTCTCCTTTTATTTTCCTTTTTATTCTGCTGTGAGTTTGTCTTCTCTCCCTTTCCGCTACAGCCACCCTTACCTTCTTCGCACCGGATGGCATTTCGCCATGCCCGCACCCCCGAATGTGCAACGTGTGCATATGAATCTAACGTTTAAATTTATGGGCCGATATATCAACATTCTTCTAGCTGTATAGCTGGCGGTTTCCCTTGGGACTCCATGGCCTTCAACCACTACCCGAAACTGAGCAATTCTCGCATCCCCCAGGAGACTGTCAAGGGGTGGAGATATTTAGATATAATTGCAAATTCTGAGTCTATTCACCATTGTAACTACTGTATAAAGCAAAAAAATTGTCACTTGAACTTTTTTACGGAAGGTGGCAAATATATACTTCTTTATTCTCTTAAGGTAATTGGAAACGAATACTGATAGAATAAGCAATAATATTTTCACCTTTTCAACGCATTGCCAAGCAACGGCTCGATAAAGCAATAGGACGAATAGGACGCAACAATAGGGCGAATGTTTATAGCTCTTTGCTGAGCAACATTCAGCACGTCAATAGACTGGAAAGATAGCTACCACGTGACTTGTTTTCTGCGTGGTCTACGCGAAGTAACAATAGAACTGTGTTTTCTGCGTTGTCGATGCCGCGGCTATATAACAAGAGTCCGCTTGAAGCTAAAGAGAGTCCAGGGTGGTTCAGCAGTCGAGATTATAAGGACAAGAATGGAGCATGTTCTTAGTGAATTGTGAAGATTTCTTGAGTACAGATTAGGAGAGAAGGAGTACAAAATGATTGAAGAAAAAGGATTCAGTGTTATTTGAATTTCCTAGATTCTGTGTTGAGATCCATTGTCAGGAGACGACTAGTGAAGACTGGAATCCTAGTGCGTGTGGCAACGGTAGACTAGAAAGTGTATAAATTAACGATAGCGCTGTATTAAACGTAATTGAGAGAGAGCGTAACCGAAACGCTAATAAATCCAATCATCCGAACGAGAAAACGTTATTTTCGTCACGCGTAACGCCCGACACGTGGCAGTAATATTACGAGCTATATCGCTATTGTCAATAAGCATAAAAGTACTATCATCTCAAATGTTTATAAAACTATATAATATACATTCCAATCTTCCTCATGCGAAATATATTTAGTGTTACATTATGATACCTTTTACTTTCATTTTATACATTTAACGAAGCCCTCTTAAATTCTAATATACCAAACATGTCCACTGAAAATGTAACGTTTCTGACTTTATGTAGTAAGTACTTGATTCGACACTGTGTGGACACCAACTGTCCTGCATGAAAATTGTGGTCTTCTTCAACCTCTCGACGCAAATATGGGTATTTTACGTTTAAAATGGGCTAAGATCGTTTCCTGCCCATTTCTCTGATCACCAAATGCGATCATCATTCGACTCTAAATGTTCATCATACTTTTTATGTTGGCTTGAAATAATATATGGGCCACCTTAAATTGATAGCTTTACTTTAATGTGTTCACGAACCAATGTGTTGGAGAATAAATTATTTAATTATCACTTCTGATACCAATGCATGTAGGAGAAATCAACTCTCACCACTGGTACCAACATACTCATATCTAAGATATCAACATACACTTGCAGATAATACCAATATGTATAAGAATAAATTAATCAACTCTCACAGTCAGTGCCAATTTGTTTTAGAAGAAACGAACTGATTCTCACCTACAAGAGCAATGAAACAGAAAAATCAGCTGTCACAACTAAAACCAATACATTAACAAGAATTTATTGAACTTTCCTAGCTAAGAGTAATGTGTTGTGAGGAATGTAATAGGCTGTCACCACTGATATAGCTTTATTTGAGAAGAAATCACCAGTTTCATCTCAGTACAGATATATTTGGGAAAAATTAATCTGTTGAAATTTCTAATAGCAAGGCGTATGAGAATAAGCCAACTAGCTCGCACTCTACTACTAATATGTTTGAGAAGAATTCAAATAACTGCTTCCTATAACAGGAAGGTATTTAGAAGAAATCAGCCAGCACTCACAGCACTGGAGAAAATGCCAGCCGACACATACTGCTAATACAAATATATTTGATAACATATCTAACTTTCTCCGATAATAACGAATGTGTCTGAGAATAAGAAGTAAATTATATTGGCCAATATGAATATACTTGAGATGATATTTACCACTCTCGCTGACAATACCAAAATATCTGTGACGATATTGTCACGTATTTAGGGTTGTGATTATAGACGGAGTTTGGACTGGGTGATTGGATTTATTGACACCTTATAAATCAAATTCGTAACTACAAATAACAGTCGTATCCTGGCAACGGATGTATAACAATTTCAATGTCACTGCAGCGCGCTATGAACTATTCTTTGCACAGCCTAATTTCTTTCTTTCCATTTCTTTTTAATTATTCTGCCAACTGCTAACTCTGGAGACACACTGAACTCTAATTCTAGCTGCGTTAGATCCTCTTTCTGTAGCCTCGAGGCGCCTCCATAGAAAACACCGCTACCAGTATTGTTGCGTATCGATTCACTGCTGCATAAATGTGTTCACCGCACCGATGCTTAGAAATGAGCGCTGCGCTGACCACAGAAAACAACGTTCTTCAATTGTTACGTGCGTTGGCTTCCGCGGGAATGTGTTTACTGAGCTGTTGTCTACAAATAAACTATTTCGACTTCCAGTCGTCATGTCACAATAAAAATCTACTGTAGCACGAAATTATATGTGAAAGAAATCAGATAAATTTCGCAAATAATACAAAGTCCACTAGAGATTCAAAACGATTCGAAACCATATCCTACCACAATTGCGGAGGTAATTTTCCAAGGCGCACACCGGTCCGCGACTTGCACATGGCATTTAAAATCCCGTACGTATATGATTATATAACAAAATTATGCAGGCAACAAGCAGAAGTCATACAAAATCATGAACATGAGAATGTTCGCAACATCGTACAAGGCGAAGCCCGACACAGAAAGTATAAGAGGCTTAAACTTGGCGGCGGTCAGGCATACTACCGTTCAAGTGACTAGACTGCCGTGGTAGCTAATACTACTAGAAATAGGGCATAATCTGCTGTACTGAGCCTGGATTGACAGAGGCCTTGTATATATTGTACATAGAGCTAGGAATTAAAAATTAATTTGTAAATATATGTAAATACTGACAGTGGATTTACTAATACGGACTATGACTGACAAATGACAGACCCGACCTCTCGTCAGAGAGGGCGCCCCAAATGAACAGGACAGTAACTTTCATATAAAGAAAAAAATCTGGTCATGAGCACCAGTCGGGGCTCGACACCAAGACAGACAGACTGACGGTCCATCAGTCGCAATGTGACTTGGACTTGGAAGTTTACAGTTACAGATCTAGATTTCTACAGTTCTACAATTCTAGTTCAGTGTGTTCATTATTGTCATTATTATTCTTCAATACTTAAAGCTCAAGTTCGTCTGTGTATACTGTGAAACTGTAATAAATATTATAGAACAGTTCAATAAGTGGTTGTCTCCTCATATAATGACATCCCACACATTAATATTTTCTATCAGAATTCTGTCTGCACCACTTATTTTCCCCATCCTGTCTAACTCTCAATCACATGCACGAATAGCTACATTCCTGTCTCCAGATTTCTTTATCGTACGTAACATTATTAGACGTCCTGCATGGAACATCACGAGGTTCCTCTTTACGTAATACATAAGATGTATGTTGTTAACTCCTTGTTGCTCTTTTCCAAAGAGGTCTTCAGCCCATCCTTGTCTACATAATCCCTTAAAATCTTCTTCAGCGCTAAAGAAAAGGAATAGATTGAGCTAGCGAGGTCCCCGGGGCAGATACCCGTCGCTTTCTACGCGAGGACGAAGGCAGAGAAGACATTTCAAAGTTCATACAGCCTGTGTATTTCCGGGAAACCGGCAATGTCGAAATAATTTATAATGATTTTTATAGATGGAATTCATATTGTCACTTGTATCACAATGACTGAAGATGGGGTTCGGATTGTCAATTGGATTTATTGACCACTTAAAGTCGTAAATACAAATAATTATTACACTATTGTTGATTTTCACACTACAAAACTCTCAACGATAATATGTTCAGTCTATTTGCAGTAGTCTTTACGGATTTATGGCGCAGAAATAATAAAAGTCTCATTAATTCACACACTCCCAATACTACTGAGCTCAGGAACTCTGCTCACTTATATAGAACTGGCACGGACACGGACCTACAGAAAACATCACATGATCGATATCCAGTCATTCCATTGGCGCGCTGACTGTTTCCAAGCAACGAGCTAAAAACGTTTGTCGTATTGTTGCGTTACCTAGCAACGGACTGTTTACAAAGAACCTGTCTTCGAGGGAACTTTTTACCAACCCGTTTCCTAGCAATGGGTGTACATGTAACAGTATATACGAGGGATGCTGAACAAGTAAGATTCCATAAAACGTGTAAGTTTTTCGTTAATCGAACATTTTATTTCTTACAAGGTTGCAAGGACTTCCATCTATCTGGGCTTCTGAAGCAGCAGTTGTGAAGTCGCCGAGACCGCAATAATGAAACAGTAGAAATGGCTATTTATGAATGGTTGCGAATTGCAAGAGTAAATATTAACGCATAAGTTGAATTTGAGGATCACAGAGAGTAGACTGTGAAGTAACGCCGTGTAGTCTGGTAGAAATCCACTGTCAATTCAAGGAGCTTACTGTCTCCATCCTCAGGGTTAAAGGAGTGTGAGACCAGCATGAAGCGGGTGACGTTCCTCCGAAACTTCGGTGGACTTATATGCGAATACTCGTTGTAACATCCCTTAAGATACTACCCTTTCGCTTCAAGTTACTGGATTAGTTGGTGCATATACGGTCCATCTATGTTGATACCGCAAACAGGCTCATAGTAGTTACATGTGAGAGGAAAATGGTCGCGCTCGTGTTGTTAGCTCCAGAGTAATATTTCAGATGCTGTCTAGCTATTACCTGGAGCTGTTACTGTGTTCTCTACCTTGTATTTAGCTTGAAGTCGTAATACCGTGACCACAAGAAGCTTATCACAGGACAATATTCGCCTAGATAAGAACATCCCACGATCTAACACTCTATTTCTAAAGACCCGCTTTAATATTATCATCCCATGTAAGACTGGGAGGATGCCGCCTTCCTACAGGTTTTTGCAATAAAACTCTGTCTGCATTAGCATCTGAACATATCATTCATATTTATGATATTCAAGTCATGTTATAAAATATTATTGTTGTAATTATGATAGCAAATTATCATTTTGTTCCCATTGTCTTCTACCAAATGTTCCACATGAATTTTAACTTCACTTTCTCCATTTCCTCACAAATTTGTGGTTTAAACTTTATTCAAATTGCAACCCAAGTTCTGCTATGGGACTCCGCCAGTGTACATTACAGTTATGTAATTATCACAGGAGCACTCGTTAAAGGAAAGAAGTGGATTCTCCTGGCTATTAGAGGGAAGAGAAATGGTGAGAAACACGTAGCACCATTGCCGCCTCTCCTCTACTTTCTTTTCCTTCGTAAAAGGTGCTAGACGTCAGCTTAATTTGCGTCATTAGTTGCTTAGTTTCCTTCCGTTCCTCTGGTATTGTGTCCGCTGTTTTATTAGTGGCTGTGAGCAGCTCGGTTTCTGGTGAGCTTCCCAGGAGCAATTATAGAGTTACTTTATATGTGAAGAGCTTCCCTTCTTAGACCATCAAAATTCACATTCGAATTTCCGTGTGGAGTTCAAATACTTGGATATACTGTAAATTGGTAGTCTTCTTCGTAGAAATGTCCACTCCATATGAGAAAAGTCCTCCCTGAAAATCTAATGGCTGCTCATCTCGTCAAGAAATATTCCCATGTTATTGGAACATGGATATTCATTGCCATATTCTGAGACAAGTGAATCCCCTTCCATATTATCCTATCACAGTTCCTTATGAGAGATTATAATACATTCTTATTAACGCATAGATTTCCCAAGCGCTTTAGAGTTTCCCACTAAATTTGGCATGCATTTATTATAAAAAATATCGGATAAAAAGTAGTGGTTACACCTCTGTAGTTCTGAAATTACTTTATTACCTGAGGTAAAGACACTTATCCTTCAATATAATCGCCCCCCATGTGTACCACTTCCTGCCAAATTTGTGGAAGGCGTCGTACACCATCAGCGCGCTCACTTCTGTTGATGTCCAGCAGTGACCGCCCTACAGCACGAATAATCTCTTCTCTTGTGTTGTAACGTGTCCCTCACAGTGGTTCTTTCATTTTGGAAAGGAGCTCATAATTGCATGGACTCATATCGGGTATGGCGGATGTTGCAGTATCTCTCATCGCCAGGGGCGAAGGAGATCCTTGACAGCGCCAGCAGTATGAGCCCTTGCATTGTCATGAAGGATGTTGAGGTTCGTTGCAAACAAGTGTCCATTTCTCCTGAGTGCTGGACGAAGATGATTACGCAAGAAATTGCAGTATTAGGCAGCGTTTACTGTCTGTCGTTGAGGTACAGTGTGGTGCAGTATCACTCCATCAGTGTCATATGCCAGAATGAACATAGCCTTCACATTACTCTGTGTAGGGCGCACTTTCTTTGGACGAGGAGAGCCAGGATGCTTCCATTCATTTGATTGTCGCTTCAAGTGCGGTTCTTATGAGCGAACCCAATTTTCGTCCAGAGTGACGACCCTTCTAAGGAAGTCATCACCTTCCCTCTGGTACCGGTCCAACAAGTCCTGTGCAGTTGCATAACGTTGCCATTGTTGCACCTCGGACACTGTATGGGGTACCCAACGCGCTGCAATTTTGCGTTATCCAAGAATATCGTGCAGAATGTGGAGCATGGTTTTGTGACATACGCCTACCTCAACAGCTAACTCCCACGCAGCCCATCGACGATCGACATCCAGCAAAGAAGCAAGAAGCTGAATTGTGTGGTTGTCAACATGGAGTCGTCCTGAATGGCATCCCTCCCTTCACGGAACAATTTCACCCATCGTGCCACTGTGCGATATGGCAAAGCAGCATCACCACATGCTTCTCGCAGTCCCTGATAACAGTTTTGTGCACCACGGCCTCGTGCAACTTCAATTTTTATCCAGGGGCGTTGTTCTTCTTTCGTAAACATATTGTTAGGGTGCTTGAACTGGGCTCCTGCACTTCAAGATAATGCACAATGCAACTGAATGAAACACAGCTAGAGCCACTCACTGCTCTACATCAACTGAACTTCTGCTATCAGCTACAGACGGCGCTAGTGCCACCTGACGCACATCTTTCATGTTACAGCAGTGTTGCCACTACTCTTTATTCAACCCTTGTACTTCCCTTGGGTACTACTTTACCCGTTGATCTAATCTCCTGTATTTGATCCTTTTTATTATATTGTATTCTACGAGTCTTATAAATAATTAAGCTTCTCCTTGTACAATTCCATCCGCCCTCAACTTCTTTCCTGTCACTGCTATCGTGTTTAATTTTGGAATGTCTGCATGCAGCAACCGCTAGGAAATCTTAACACGTGATTCTCGTCACACTGTTTGATAGTCACGTGCCGTGAAAAATGTATTAACATGTACACTCAACGGAGGAGGCGCGAATCTCTGCACTTTATCAAGTCTAGTATAATTTTTAGAAAAAAGTGATAGAAACCAGTGACAGGATCCGTTTAGCTAAAATATAAACCGTCTTTTGAGAATCTTATAACACTTAAGTCAAGAAAAGAAATGCCTCTAAAGACTTTGAAATATATGCATGATACTTTCACGCATAAATTTTAAATGCTTCTACCTTAATATCTGAATAGTAATTCTCAACGTTTAGACCTACAACATCATACTATTCATGTTTTGGTGGGTGTTACATAATCTCATAATGGAAACGGACAATTTTATATAATATGAACATATTTCAGTGTTATGTTTTACAAGCAACAATTTTGCATCATTTCATGAGAATTTAACTTAACAGCAAATAAAGTACGAGGCTAGTGAGCAGGTGTTCTGGACCAATTTGTCACACTTCCCCTGCTCCACACTAATTGCTAAAAGCACACATGACGGTGGGATTGCATTGGAACAATGTAATATTTCTATTGCAGATACACTTATATCGTTCTCCCCCGCTCCGTGGGTTAAATTTTCTTAAATTCGGTGATATTTATCTCTATCCGTAACTAATATTATGCAGCAGAGTTCTTCTTGAGAAGCTAATGGTTGCTCACCAATTCAAAAATTGCTCGCCCTTAATAAGACCAGTATGCTCATAACTGTGTTCATAATAGCCTAGCAACGAATTTTATCTTCTGCCATGTTGATCCGTTTCAAACTTTCACGCCCTACTTCTGTAAGATTCATATTAATGTTATTGCGTGTTATGGCTATACAGGGTGTTTGATACATGGATTTATTGAACAATTATAACACGTAATTACAAATAATTATAATGTTATCACTAATTACACATCTAATAAATCATTATAGCACACACTTAGTCTGTTATAGTCTTCACTGGTAGTTAATTGACCGCGGATCTCAGCGATGTCCACTTGTGCTCATATCGTGACCATCTGGCGGCTGTCTCACACCCAACCCATTACTGCAACTCTTACTCTCAACTTACGACTAACTAACTCGGTCAGTCGGTAGGTCAGTCTGTTAAACTGCTGTTGGTCCTCGCCAGCACAAGTGTTCTTGGCTTCAGGTCTCGTCAGATCTAGGAACAAAATTTTGTTCTCTCCTAGATATGTGGAGCCGCGATAACGTAGTCGGTGTAGCGACTGGCTACGGGCTGGGCGACCGAAGGGTAGGTGTTAGAGTCCCGGTAGGGACAAGAATTTTCTCCTCAAGTTGTCCAGACCGGCTCTGGGGCCCACCCAGTTTCCTCTCCAATGGGTACCGGGCTCTTTCAACGGGGATAAAGCGTCCGAGGGCGTGAAGCAACCACTCACCTACAGCTAGTGCCAAGATCAAGAACATGTGTGTTTATACACTCACTCCCCCATACTCCTTCTTTGCATAATACTTAACTAGTTAAGCACAGTGACAACTTTACATTTTTTAACTAGATATGTCTGTTCTTAGAAGTACGGACTGCGACAAGGGGAGAGGTCGACCTCTCTGTGTAGGCGATATGTTTGTCGCACCGCAACTCCTCTAAATATTGCGTTGGCTGGTAAATTGCTGCTGGTCCTCGCAACAATATCTGATCGTTGCGTGTGTGTCTGTCCCGATACCGTGTTTACCAAGCAACGGAACATGTAATCACGTCACAATATTATCCCCAACTCTACACCCAAGTCTTCCAAGCGGCTTCTCCCGTTCTATTTTTCCAATGCAAATTTTATATGCATATTGGTCATGTTTTACGCAGAAACTGCCTTCTAAAAGAAGTTATTGAAGGAAAGATAGAGGGGCAGATAGAAGTGACAAGAAGACGAGGAAGAAGACGTAAGAAGATGCTGGATGACCTTGGGGACATAAGAGGATACTGTCATTTGAAGGAGAAAGCTCTAGATCGCATTAAATGGAGGAATTGTTTTGGAAGATACTGTGGACCTGTCGTCTGACAGATTACTGATGATGATGATGACGTGTCTTCCATCTAAATAAATGCTGCGTGCCCGCCCATTTGATCCATCTTGACTTGATCACCTTAGAATAGATGAACAGAAGCAGGTGGCAAGGTTTCCGCCTGCTTCTCTTTCTTTCTTCAGCTATGAATATGAAATGATATGTTCCTCCGAAACGTCAGTCTTTCCCCGACCTTTGCGGAGTTAGACAGTACATTTCACCCTATAAATATTTGGTTAAGATTATAAACTTTAAAAGATCACCATCATCATCATTATCATGAATTAAGTTCTTGGCCCACTCCGGTTACAAAGATTAAGAGTTAGGAAATGTAAAAATAGTGCAATAATTCTGGAGACACTGGTCATAAATATGATTAAGGACCATCAACATAAATTTTTATCAAACTCTTTCAACTTACGAGATCTTGTAAAATCAACCCCTTTTTGTGTGTCTGTGTTTTTTTTTTCGAAAACCGCAGATGTCGCAGGTAAAATCCATTAGGTGCAAATCATATTTCATTTTCTCCACAGCTCTTCTTCGAAACACGTATCACTCTTGTAAACTTACGTATAGGGAGTTACGAGAGAGTTAAGCTCTAAAGTCCGCAGAAACGCGTTACGTTTCCAAGTAGAATGTCCGTTTACAATTTTCTGACTTCACCCGATCTTAAACTGAATCAACAGATTTTACTAAAACTGTCCATTATCAGAGGTCATAAAATTGTGTTCATCAGTTCTGTAGTTCTTATGTACGAATTGATAATATGGTAAAGCTGACAGTCACTACATTTAACCTATTTCCTTTGTTTGAAAAAAGAAAATTAGACTTTTGCAATGTCCATCCTGGGTGTCTGTGTATCACCTCTTATCAACTTCGAATGTCTCAACCAGTCTTAACAAAACTTGGTATGTATATCGTGGCACCTGAGTCCATCTCAACGGCGTACTTCATAAATAACTCATATCATTCTGTGTTTCTGCATGTGTATTTCCCGCTATCATTACTAGGCAACGGCGAGGTGAACACATTCCAGTTGCAACGAAGGAATTGTTGCACGCTTTATTTTCTTTGTGTCCCTGTCGCATGAAAGGGGAGTATGTGGTTGTCTGTGTCTCCTATCATTGCTAGTCAACGGTTCTGTGAAAACGCTCCCGCGGTAAAAAAATGATTTTTGGAGGCTTCGATTTCTATGCAGCCCCGTTGAATCAAAGAAAAGTAGGAGATTAGAGATTCACAGAACTTCTTATGAATCTGCTTGTTTCGAAGGTACCGAAACTGTTCCTTTGGCCTGTCATCGAATGTCACTGGCTTTTGAAGGGATTACAAAGCAAATTTTATTACAGTGGACAAAATAATCATCTTACTCTGTTCCTTTTACTAATTTCAGGTGTAAGTCTACAAGGGAGCAATAAATTAAAATCACATTAGTACATTAATTTTTCGTAAAGCAAACAGTTAAGCAATAAAAAACGCGATTAGAAAACACTGGTCATTATAAAAAATGACTTAGCGTAGTATAATAAAAATTTAGCCTTCTTCATGATAGGTACTTCCTTGAAGTTTAAAATATTTTATATTGATACCCTTAGCTTCTACTGGAGCTTTCGTTTCTCTTGATATAAATGTTACGCATTTTTATTGGTTTCCATGTCAGCATCTCCAGGTGCCTCTGATAACATCCTTTTCAAGACATCTTACCTTTAAGAATTTAGTTTTCATTATTCCCGTGTCCAGTTTCGATCCATACATTTTTAGTTGGGCTGAGGTCCGGTGATTGTGGAGGATGCAGGGGCAGTCTGGAGCCAATGGAAATATTATACAGCAGCTTTTCCTCGTTGTGGCAGTGGCTTTGAGTCATCATCCTCCTGGCGGTGTTAGGACTTACTGAGGCTCAGCTTCAGCGTGTTCCCAGGTAAATTACTCCTCATAACGTTAACATTTTGTGGCCATTCATTATGCCAGGTTTCCTACCCCACCATACGACGTGTACCTCCAGATCATCAACTGACTGCCACTACATTTCATCTCGGTTTAAAGATTTTTCTTTTGGAGTTCAGTGGTGGATTTTTAAGAAAGTTTCGACTGCAGAAGCGCCCTTTTTCCCATTGATGAACAGTTTTCTTCCGAGTATATCTTTCAATTAGCTGCGCTTGCGTAAAGTATTAACACAGCTTGAAGACTGAAACGCTTATCAAATTGTGAAACAAGGCTTGCAGTTCATCTCCGTACCTGGTTTCTGTCCAACATCTTTAATAGTATATTGTCGTTGTGTTGTATCCTGCAATTTTAGAAGCCAGAACAAGGTCCACTTTCTGGTATACCAATGTCTTCTTCTCTCAGAATTATATACCTAACTGTTGAAAAAACTGTGGATTGTTTCTTTCCCCCGATCTGAGGATAATAGAGACATAAGAGTTTGTGAGAAAATTGCCTGTTCTCACAGATGTTAAATAAGTGAACTATAACTGTTACATCTGCAAGGTAGACTAGTTAGAAATGAAGCACGAGGTTTGTTATGGAAGGTAAACCTTTTTTTTTGTGATGTGCCTTTAAGATTTCCCGGAATTAATTCTAGTGTAAAGATTTACTTGAAGATTAAATGTTCCTGTTGTTTTGTTGTTCCTTATTCAGTTTCTAATTAGTACATTTTAAGTATGTATGCCTCACCTCTGTGCCGGTCACGGTAGCCGAGCGGTCTAAGGCATGCACTGTCTTCGCTCGCTCGGAAGCTGGGATCGTGGGTTCTAATCCCACTCAGAGCATGGATGTTTGTGTGCGTTTTTCTGTGTTTGTTTACAGGTAGAGGCCTTGCGACGAGCTGATCACTCGTCCAAGGAGTCCTACCGAATGTGTAAGATCTAGAAAAACCGAAGTGAACGGAGAGGGTC